>NW_026511871.1:951567-1089317 GCF_027579735.1 Bombina bombina | reverse complement strand
ATACTGATACACATATACACAGTGATAGTGACACACACACATATCTACTGATACACATATACACAGTGATAGTGACACACACATATCTACTCATACACATATACACAGTGATAGTGACACACACATATCTACTGATACACATATACACAGTGATAGTGACACACACACATATCTACTCATACACATATACACAGTGATAGTTACACACACATATCTACTCATACACATATACACAGTGATAGTGACACACACACATATCTACTCATACACATATACACAGTGATAGTGACACACACACATATACACAGTGATAGTGACACACACATACATATCTACTGATACACATATACACAGTGATAGTGACACACACACATATCTACTGATACACATATACACAGTGATAGTGACACACACACATATCTACTCATACACATATACACAGTGATAGTGACACACACACATATCTACTCATACACATATACACAGTGATAGTGACACACACACACAGTATCTACTGGATACACAGTGACATCTACACAGTGATAGTGACACACACACATATCTACTCATACACATATACACAGTGATAGTGACACACACACATATCTACTGATACACATATACACAGTGATAGTGACACACACACATATCTACTGATACAAATATACACAGTGATAGTGACACACACACATATCTACTGATACACATATACACAGTGATAGTGACACACACACACATATCTACTCATACACATATACACAGTGATAGTGACACACACACATATATCTACTGATACACATATACACAGTGATAGTGACACACATATATCTACTGATACACATATACACAGTGATAGTGACACACACACACATATCTACTGATACACATATACACAGTGATAGTGACACACACACATATCTACTGATACACATATACACAGTGATAGTGACACACACACATATATCTACTCATACACATATACACAGTGATAGTGACACACACACATATCTACTGATACACATATACACAGTGATAGTGACACACACACATATCTACTGATACACATATACACAGTGATAGTGACACACACACACATATCTACTCATACACATATACACAGTGATAGTGACACACACACATATCTACTGATACACATATACACAGTGATAGTGACACACACACACATATCTACTCATACACATATACACAATGATAGTGACACACACACATATACACAGTGATAGTGACACACACACATATATCTACTCCTACACATATACACAGTGATAGTGACACACACACATATCTACTGATACACATATAGACAGTGATAGTGACACACACACATATCTACTGATACAAATATACACAGTGATAGTGACACACACACATATCTACTGATACACATATACACAGTGATAGTGACACACACACACATATCTACTCATACACATATACACAGTGATAGTGACACACACACATATATCTACTGATACACATCTACACAGTGATAGTGACACACACACATATCTACTGATACACATATACACAGTGATAGTGACACACACACATATCTACTGATACACATATACACAGTGATAGTGACACACATATATCTACTGATACACATATACACAGTGATAGTTACACACATATATCTACTGATACACATATACACAGTGATAGTGACACACACACATATCTACTCATACACATATACACAGTGATAGTGACACACACACATATCTACTGATACACATATACACAGTGATAGTGACACACACACATATATCTACTGATACACATATACACAGTGATAGTGACACACACACATATCTACTCATACACATATACACAGTGATAGTGACACACACACATATATCTACTGATACACATATACACAGTGATAGTGACACACACACATATCTACTCATACACATATACACAGTGATAGTGACACACACATATATCTACTGATACACATATACACAGTGATAGTGACACACACATATATCTACTGATACACATATACACAGTGATAGTGACACACACACATATCTACTGATACACATATACACAGTGATAGTGACACACACACATATATCTACTCATACACATATACACAGTGATAGTGACACACACATATCTACTGATACACATATACACAGTGATAGTGACACACACACATATCTACTCATACACATATACACAGTGATAGTGACACACACACATATCTACTCATACACATATACACAGTGATAGTGACACACACACATATCTACTCATACACATATACACAGTGATAGTGACACACACACATATATCTACTGATACACATATACACAGTGATAGTGACACACACACATATCTACTGATACACATATACACAGTGATAGTGACACACACACATATCTACTGATACACATATACACAGTGATAGAGACACACACACATATCTACTGATACACATATACACAGTGATAGTGACACACACACATATCTACTGATACACATATACACAGTGATAGTGACACACACACATATCTACTGATACACATATACACAGTGATAGTGACACACACACATATCTACTGATACACATATACACAGTGATAGTGACACACACACATATCTACTGATACACATATACACAGTGATAGTGACACACACACATATCTACTGATACACATATACACAGTGATAGTGACACACACACACATATCTACTCATACACATATACACAGTGATAGTGACACACACACACATATCTACTGATACACATATACACAGTGATAGTGACACACATATATCTACTCATACACATATACACAGTGATAGTGACACACACACATATCTACTGATACACATATACACAGTGATAGTGACACACACACATATCTACTGATACACATCTACACAGTGATAGTTACACACACAGATCTACTCATACACATATACACAGTGATAGTGACACACACACATATATCTACTGATACACATATACACAGTGATAGTGACACACACACACATATCTACTCATACACATATACACAGTGATAGTGACACACACACACATATCTACTGATACACATATACACAGTGATAGTGACACACACACACATATCTACTCATACACATATACACAGTGATAGTTACACACATATATCTACTGATACACATATACACAGTGATAGTGACACACACACATATATCTACTGATACACATATACACAGTGATAGTGACACACACACATATATCTACTGATACACATATACACAGTGATAGTTACACACACACATATCTACTGATACACATATACACAGTGATAGTGACACACACACATATATCTACTCATACACATATACACAGTGATAGTGACACACACACATATCTACTGATACACATCTACACAGTGATAGTGACACACACACATATATCTACTCATACACATATACACAGTGATAGTGACACACACACATATACACAGTGATAGTGACACACACACATATCTACTCATACACATATACACAGTGATAGTGACACACACACACATATCTACTGATACACATATACACAGTGATAGTGACACACACACATATATCTACTCATACACATATACACAGTGATAGTGACACACACATATCTACTGATACACATATACACAGTGATAGTGACACACACACATATCTACTGATACACATATACACAGTGATAGTTACACACACACACATATCTACTGATACACATATACACAGTGATAGTGACACACACACATATCTACTCATACACATATACACAGTGATAGTGACACACACACATATCTACTCATACACATATACACAGTGATAGTGACACACACACATATCTACTCATACACATATACACAGTGATAGTGACACACACACATATATCTACTCATACACATATACACAGTGATAGTGACACACACACATATATCTACTCATACACATATACACAGTGATAGTGACACACACACATATACACAGTGATAGTGACACACACACATATCTACTGATACACATATACACAGTGATAGTGACACACACACATATATCTACTGATACACATATACACAGTGATAGTGACACACACACATATCTACTGATACACATATACACAGTGATAGTGACACACACACATATATCTACTCATACACATATACACAGTGATAGTGACACACAC
Organism: Bombina bombina; assembly: GCF_027579735.1. NCBI lineage: Eukaryota > Metazoa > Chordata > Amphibia > Anura > Bombinatoridae > Bombina > Bombina bombina. The sequence continues at coordinate 1,085,113 of NW_026511871.1, read as the reverse complement.
ACATATACACAGTGATAGTGACACACACACATATCTACTCATACACATATACACAGTGATAGTGACACACACACATATATCTACTCATACACATATACACAGTGATAGTGACACACACACATATACACAGTGATAGTGACACACACACATATCTACTGATACACATATACACAGTGATAGTGACACACACACATATCTACTCATACACATATACACAGTGATAGTGACACACACACATATATCTACTGATACACATATACACAGTGATAGTGACACACACACATATCTACTCATACACATATACACAGTGATAGTGACACACACACATATCTACTGATACACATATACACAGTGATAGTGACACACACACATATCTACTCATACACATCTACACAGTGATAGTGACACACACATATATCTACTGATACACATATACACAGTGATAGTGACACACACATATATCTACTGATACACATATACACAGTGATAGTGACACACACATATATCTACTGATACACATATGGACAGTGATAGTGACACACACACATATCTACTGATACACATATACACAGTGATAGTGACACACACACATATCTACTCATACACATATACACAGTGATAGTGACACACACACATATCTACTGATACACATATACACAGTGATAGTTACACACATATATCTACTCATACACATATACACAGTGATAGTGACACACACACATATCTACTCATACACATATACACAGTGATAGTGACACACACACATATCTACTGATACACATATACACAGTGATAGTGACACACACACATATCTACTCATACACATATACACAGTGATAGTGACACACACACATATCTACTGATACACATATACACAGTGATAGTGACACACACACACATATCTACTGATACACATATACACAGTGATAGTGACACACACACATATCTACTGATACACATATACACAGTGATAGTGACACACACACATATCTACTGATACACATATACACAGTGATAGTGACACACACACATATCTACTGATACACATATACACAGTGATAGTGACACACACATATATCTACTGATACACATATACACAGTGATAGTGACACACATATATCTACTGATACACATATACACAGTGATAGTGACACACACACATATCTACTGATACACATATACACAGTGATAGTGACACACACACACATATCTACTCATACACATATACACAGTGATAGTGACACACACACACATATCTACTGATACACATATACACAGTGATAGTGACACACATATATCTACTCATACACATATACACAGTGATAGTGACACACACACACATATCTACTGATACACATATACACAGTGATAGTGACACACACACACATATCTACTCATACACATATACACAGTGATAGTGACACACACACACATATCTACTGATACACATATACACAGTGATAGTGACACACACACACATATCTACTCATACACATATACACAGTGATAGTTACACACATATATCTACTGATACACATATACACAGTGATAGTGACACACACACACATATATCTACTGATACACATATACACAGTGATAGTTACACACACACATATCTACTGATACACATATACACAGTGATAGTGACACACACACATATATCTACTCATACACATATACACAGTGATAGTGACACACACACATATCTACTGATACACATCTACACAGTGATAGTGACACACACACATATATCTACTCATACACATATACACAGTGATAGTGACACACACACATATACACAGTGATAGTGACACACACACATATCTACTCATACACATATACACAGTGATAGTGACACACACACACACATATCTACTGATACACATATACACAGTGATAGTGACACACACACATATATCTACTCATACACATATACACAGTGATAGTGACACACACATATCTACTGATACACATATACACAGTGATAGTGACACACACACATATCTACTGATACACATATACACAGTGATAGTTACACACACACACATATCTACTGATACACATATACACAGTGATAGTGACACACACACATATCTACTCATACACATATACACAGTGATAGTGACACACACACATATCTACTCATACACATATACACAGTGATAGTGACACACACACATATCTACTGATACACATATACACAGTGATAGTGACACACACACATATATCTACTGATACACATATACACAGTGATAGTGACACACACACATATCTACTGATACACATATACACAGTGATAGTGACACACACACATATATCTACTCATACACATATACACAGTGATAGTGACACACACACATATACACAGTGATAGTGACACACACACATATCTACTGATACACATATACACAGTGATAGTGACACACACACATATCTACTCATACACATATACACAGTGATAGTGACACACACACATATATCTACTGATACACATATACACAGTGATAGTGACACACACACATATCTACTCATACACATATACACAGTGATAGTGACACACACACATATCTACTGATACACATATACACAGTGATAGTGACACACACACATATCTACTCATACACATCTACACAGTGATAGTGACACACACATATATCTACTGATACACATATACACAGTGATAGTGACACACACATATATCTACTGATACACATATACACAGTGATAGTGACACACACATATATCTACTGATACACATATACACAGTGATAGTTACACACACACATATCTACTGATACACATATACACAGTGATAGTGACACACACACATATATCTACTGATACACATATACACAGTGATAGTGACACACACACACATATCTACTGATACACATATACACAGTGATAGTGACACACACACATATCTACTGATACACATATACACAGTGATAGTGACACACACACATATCTACTCATACACATCTACACAGTGATAGTGACACACACACATATATCTACTGATACACATATACACAGTTATAGTGACACACACACATATATCTACTCCTACACATATACACAGTGATAGTGACACACACACATATCTACTGATACACATATACACAGTGATAGTTACACACACATATATCTACTGATACACATATACACAGTGATAGTGACACACACACATATCTACTGATACACATCTACACAGTGATAGTGACACACACACACATATCTACTGATACAAATATACACAGTGATAGTGACACACATACATATCTACTGATACACATATACACAGTGATAGTGACACACACACATATCTACTGATACACATATACACAGTGATAGTGACACACACACATATCTACTGATACAAATATACACAGTGATAGTGACACACATACATATCTACTGATACACATATACACAGTGATAGTGACACACACACATATCTACTGATACACATCTACACAGTGATAGTGACACACACACATATCTACTGATACACATATACACAGTGATAGTGACACACACACATATCTACTGATACACATCTACACAGTGATAGTGACACACACACATATCTACTGATACACATATACACAGTGATAGTGACACACACACACATATCTACTGATACACATATACACAGTGATAGTGACACACACACATATCTACTCATACACATATACACAGTGATAGTGACACACATATATCTACTGATACACATATACACAGTGATAGTGACACACATATATCTACTCATACACATCTACACAGTGATAGTGACACACACATACATATCTACTGATACACATATACACAGTGATAGTGACACACACACATATATCTACTCATACACATATACACAGTGATAGTGACACACACACATATCTACTCATACACATATACACAGTGATAGTGACACACACACATATCTACTCATACACATATACACAGTGATAGTGACACACACACATATCTACTCATACACATATACACAGTGATAGTGACACACACACATATATCTACTCCTACACATATACGCAGTAATAGTGACACACACACATATCTACTCATACACATATACACAGTGATAGTGACACACACACATATACACAGTGATAGTGACACACACACATATCTACTGATACACATATACACAGTGATAGTGACACACACACATATACACAGTGATAGTGACACACACACATATCTACTGATACACATCTACACAGTGATAGTGACACACACACATATCTACTGATACACATATACACAGTGATAGTGACACACACACACATATCTACTGATACACATATACACAGTGATAGTGACACACACACATATCTACTCATACACATATACACAGTGATAGTGACACACATATATCTACTGATACACATCTACACAGTGATAGTGACACACACATACATATCTACTCATACACATATACACAGTGATAGTGACACACACACATATATCTACTCATACACATATACGCAGTGATAGTGACACACACACATATCTACTGATACACATCTACACAGTGATAGTGACACACATATATCTACTCATACACATATACACAGTGATAGTGACACACATATATCTACTGATACACATATACACAGTGATAGTGACACACATATATCTACTCCTACACATATACACAGTGATAGTGACACACATATATCTACTCATACACATATACACAGTGATAGTTACAAACAGCCTATGGTGCCAGAGTAGCACACCCAACCACATTATGTTACACAGTGACTCATAAGATGACATTGTGTCCACAGCTGTAATGTTCTTCATACCAAGCCTATCGGCCGAGACCTGGGTTCTCCTCGCCATTTTCTGGGTCCTTCTTCTCTTGTGAGTATAATAGTGTGAGTGCTGTGTGAAACTGCCACTTACAGTGCTAGGGTATCTGGGTTATATAGGGAAAGTAGACCAAGCATCCTGGAAGTACCTCTGGCTATGTACGGAGGTCGCCTAGCCGGCAAAAAGGAAATGAAAAAGTGGTGTGATGTACAAAGCGACTAAGTGGAGGGCCGAGGTAATAATGATAAGTGTGAAAGTGCCTAGTGAGGTCAATGGGCACGTAGGATAGGCTGATATTATCAGTTGACAGGTGTGTATTTAATCCGAATTAAAAACACATAAAAAAACATACGAGGAAGAAACACAATAAAAACAGTCGATATACAATAAATTACAATAAATTGAATTAAAATGCGAACATGGATCCATGCTACCTGTTAAATTAATCACAAAGGAGCAGGTGGATATAACATATGAAGATATAATCTGGAAATAAACAAAGTGGATAATGGCAAGTTCAGCGAAAAATTCAACAAAAATGGTGAAAATTATTCTATGGCATCTATTTATCAAGCTGTCAATTTACCTGCATTCGACGGCACCAATACGCTCGCCTAAGTTCGCCTAACATCGCTGCCGAGGACCTGAATACGTTCTCCAAAGTTACCAAAAAAGCTGTCAAAAAGCCGCGCACCAAGTACGGAGCGATGAGCAGCGGACTGTTCTTAACTAACAGTCATCGATCTCGCTGCTCTTCGGCTTTTTCCTAGCTTTTTTTGGTACCCTGTCACTAAACACCCACACTATACTAAACTGTTTACCCCCTATACCGCCACTCCCGGACCCCACCGCAACTCTAATAAATGTATTAACCCCTAAACCGCCGCTCACGGACCCCGCCGCAACAAAATAAAGTGTTTAACCCCTAAACCGCCACTCCCGGAGCGCACCGCCACCTACATTATACTTATTAACCCCTAATCTGCCGCCCCCTACACCGCCGCACCTACATTATACTTATTAACCCCTAATCTGCCGCCCCCTACACCGCCGCCACCTACATTATACTTATTAACCCCTAATCTGCCGCCCCCTACACCGCCGCCACCACCTACATTATACTTATTAACCTCTAATCTGCCCCCCCTACACTGCCGCCACCTATATTATATTTATTAACCCCTAATCTGCCCCCCCTACACCTACATTATATTTATTAACCCCTAATCTGCCGCCCCTACACCGCCGCCACCTACATTATATTTATTAACCCCTAATCTGCCCCCCCTACACCGCCGCCACCTACATTATACTTATTAACCCCTAATCTACCCCCCTACACCGCCGCCACCTACCTACATTTATTAACCCCTAATCTGCCCCCCCTACACCTCCGCCACTATATTAAATTTATTAACCCCTAAACCTAAGTCTAACCCTAACCCCCCCTAACTTAAATATAATTTAAATACATCTAAATAAATATTCCTAGCATTAAATAAATTATTCCTATTTAAAACTAAATACTTACCTATAAAATAAACCCTAAGCTAGCTACAATATAACTAATAGTTACATTGTAGCTATCTTAGGGTTTATTTTTATTTTACAGGCAAGTTTGTTTTTATTTTTAAAAGAGCTGATTACTTTGGGGCAATGCTCCGCAAAAGGCCCTTTTAAGGGCTATTTGTAATTTAGTGTAAGGTATGGCTTTTTTTTTATTTTGGGGGGCTTTTTCATTTTGTTAGGGGGATTAGATTAGGTGTAATTAGTTTAAAAATCTTGTAATTATTTTATTATTTTCTGTAATTTAGTGTGGGGGGGGTTGTACGTTAGATAATTTTATTTAATTCTAGTTAATTTAGGGAATACATTTAATTATAGTGTAGTGTTAGGTGTAATTGTAACTTAGGTTAGGTTTTATTTTACAGGTATATTTGTATTTATTTTAACTAGGAAGTTATTAAATAGTTAATAACTATTTAATAACTATTGTACCTAGTTAAAATAAATACAGACTTGCCTGTAAAATAAACCCTAAGATAGCTAAAATGTAACTATTAGTTATATTGTAGCTAGCTTAGGGTTTATTTTACAGGTAAGTATTTAGTTTTAAATAGGAATTATTTATTTAATGCTAGGAATATTTATTTAGATGTATTTAAATTATATTTAAGTTAGGGGGTGTTAGGGTTAGACTTAGGTTTAGGGGTTAATAAATTTAATATAGTGGCGGCAGTGTGGGGGGGCAGATTAGGGGTTAATACATTTAATATAGTGGCGGCGGTGTAGGGGGGGCAGATTAGGGGTTAATAAATTTAATATAGTGGCGGCGGTGTTGGGGGGGGCAGATTATGGGTTAATAAGTATAATGTAGGTGGTGGTGGGCTCCGGGAGCGGCGGTTTAGTGGTTAAACACTTTATTTAGTTGCGGCGGGGTCCGGGAGCGGCGGTTTAGGGGTTAATAAGTATAATGTAGGTTGCGGCGGTGTAGGGGGAGGGCAGATTAGGGGGATTTAGACTCGGGGTACATGTTAGGGTGTTAGGTGTAAACGTTCCCATAGGAATCAATGGGATATCGGGCAGCAGCGAACATGAGCTGCTTTCAGACTCCCATTGATTCCATCCGCCGCCTGGATTGAAAACCAGGTACGCTGGGCCGGAATAGTGCCGAGCGTACCTGCTAGAAATTTGATAACTAGCAAAAGTAGTCAGATTGTGCCGAATTTGCATTCGGAACATCTGTAGTGACGTAAGCATCAATCTGTGTCGGACTGAGTCCGGCGGATCGTATGTTACGTCACTATATTCTACTTTTGCCAGTCTGTAGGGTTTGATAACTAAGGGAAATCAGGCTCGCCACAAATACACTGCGGAATTCCAGCGTATTTGCGGTTGATGGCTTGATAAATAGATGCCTATGAGTGTCAAAGTTCAACAAGTCAATTGTGTCAGCCTCTGTGAGGCAAATCCTGTGAGGCTGACACGTTTGACTTTTGGACACTTTCACACACCCTCTTTTTGCTGAACTTTGACACTCATAGAGTAATTTTCACCATTTTTGTTGAATTTTTCGTTGAACTTGCCACTTGCCATTATCTACTTTGTTTATTTCCAGATTATATCTTCATATGTTATGTCCACCTGTTCATTTGTGATTAATTTAACAGGTAGCATGGATCCATGTTCACATTTTAATTAAATTTATTGTAATTTATTGTATATCTACTGTTTTTATTGTGTTTCTTCCTCGTATGTTTTTTATGTGTTTTTAATTCGGATTAAATACACACCTGTCAACTGATAATATCAGCCTATCCTACGTGCCCATTGACCTCACTAGGCACTTTCACACTTATCATTATTACCTCGGCCTTTGTACATCACACCACTATCTGGGTTATATATACTGTATGTACACCTCTGGGCAGTATATTTAGGGCTAGATAACAAGTGGAACTATTGCACAAGGGTTTTTGCGATCGTTTGCGCTCCTTTTAAATTCTGATCTTACAAGTTGAAAGTAAACGTGATCGCGCTAGCACAATCGCGATTTACTGTAGAGATTTCAGAGCTGTGGGTAACTGGCGAAAATAAAAAGTAGCACAAAACACATCAAAAATATATTACAAAGTACAGTTACACTCATAATAACACTGTCTAAAAAACATTATTCTTAAAAAATATATAAGGATATAAAGGATATGAGATTGTGGGTGCCAAAGGGCTTTAGCATAGAAATACATATAGATACATGTCTAAAGATGTATTTGTATGTATATTGTTACGGTACCAACAGGATACCAAGGGTTAATACCAGATGGAAGATGCCCTGAATGTGAGATCAGCAACTCACAACCCAGCTAATTCCCCCCTCAAACATGAGACCAGGCTCCACATTGAAGGTAAAAACAGAATGCAATTTATTGAAGGCTAGATGCCCAGTATTTATGCAGGTCTGACCCCTGATGGGGGGTTGAAAGAATATTGTACATTAGATAGAGGGAAAACGCCCTTTGACATGATACAATAGAATTACATTACTTAAGCAGATAAACAATTTAAACACAATACACACTTGAGCTTTTCTTATCACTTGGGCGTCTGCTCTCTGGATGGGATTAAACAATGTGAATGTTTATCACTTAAACTTAATTACAACACACAATAGCTGATGCCAGCAACCCTGTCTTTAGAAAATAGCTTCTTAAAGCTGAACAAAGTTAACTCTTTCAGTACTGACAGAAGGGTCTGTCACATAGCTCCCCCCTTGTGGAACACTCCGGCAGACCCCGCTTGACCCTTTGGCGGGTCAACCTGGGGATGACCGGACTAGGAGGTGGTAGGCATGTCAGTTTGCCGGGACAATCCATCTGTATTCCCGTTATGAGAGAGAATTCCTGCCTGTATAAATAAGGGTTCAACTTCTTCAGTGCCCAGACTAGGGCTAAACAGTCCTTCAAAATATCATCGGCTTCTTTACGTGTTTTTTGTACCTGCTCTTTATAGGTATCCACAATCCCTTCATACTGACATAGGGTGCCCTTGAGTTGCTGCACCTCACTATGAGCCAGCGCCAGCTTCTCCTCCAGTGTCTCTAAGTTTGTCTTTACTGTTTCATGTTCCACTCTCAAGCTGGTGTTTTCTGCAGTCTGTCGGTGCAGCTTGTCTAGCAGAGATTCCTGTTCTAAACGTGCTTTTTCCTCTGCGCTCCTCTTCTCTCCCGCTAGCACTGTTACGTGATTGTTTATCGTGACCATTTCATCCTCTACTTGACTCTTCTCCTTCATCAGTGCATTGTAACGGGACTTCCATGTATCAATAGCGGATAGAGATTTACTGAGCTCAGTGTCCTGGGGCTCAGCAGCAGGAGGGTCAGTCTCTGCGGCATGGATCTGGGCACGGGTAGTCACAGGGTTAACATCAGTGGGACCCATGGGAGCATAGGCAGAAACAAGGGGGGCCAAGTCATTTCCAAGGAGAACATCAGAAGGTAAGTCCTTCTTGACCCCCACATTCACAGGTCTAGCGCCCCCTCCCCAATCCAAATGTACCTGGGCAACAGGTAGGCGGAACACAGCGCCCCCTGCTACCCTCACAGCCACAGTGTTTCCAGTGTGCTGTTTCTCAGACACCTAGTTCTTTTGAAGCAAGGTCATGGTAGAACCAGTATCCCGTAGACCACTGACCTCCTTCCCATTCACTTTAACCAGTTGCCGGTTATTCCGGTGGGCAGCTTGCACGGGGTCTGCTTCATGTAGGATGCCCCAGCATTCTTGCTCCTCTACGTAGTGGGCCGCAGGCTGAGGGTTACGTGGGATTCCGCCGGCGGGTCTTCTCCAGGACTTTGCTTGGTTCGCTGCGTTTAGGGGACACTCTGGTCTTTTGGGCCCTAGTTGCTTACATCCAAAGCACCAAATAGGTTGTGAGTAGCCCCGTGAATTGAACCGGGCTCTCTGAGGGTAGTTCGTGGCCAGAGGCCATGTGGGTATAGCGGTGTGCCGGGGGTTGGTAACTGGCAGCTGCTGGGGTGACTTGGGGTCTGTACTCCACTCTGGCAGGGGGCTTAGTGGTAGCAGTGTCAAGTTTGCGGGCATCCGTATACTCATCTGCCAAGCGAGCAGCTTCATGCAGGGTGGAGGGTTTACGGTACCGAACCCACTCTCTAACTCCTGCTGATAACTTGTCAAAGCAATGTTCCAACAGGAATAGCTGCAGCACCTCTTCCCCAGATACGGCTTGGCACCCCGCTATCCAGTGAGCTGCTGTGCGGTGCACCTTACATGCCCACTCAACGTAGGAATCACCAGCTAATTTAACAGTGTCTCTGAACCGCCTCCGGTATGCCTCTGGTGTAACCGCATACCTGGAGAGCAGAGCCTCTTTCACAGTATTATAATCCCCGACTTCCTCATCTGGAATGGCCCGAAAAGCCTCACTGGCCCGGCCAGATAATTTTCCGGATAATATCGTGACCCAGTCCTCTGCGGGTACCTGGTGTAGTGCACATTGCCTCTCAAAATCCGCAAGGTACCCATCAATCTCTCCTTCTGTTTCCAGGAAGTTTTTAAAAGCTGTAAAATGCACTTTTCTCTTTTCCACTGGGGTTGCTGTGACTTGGGCTGCTGCAGCGCCGCTTTGGCGAAGTAGGTTGGACTCCAAAGCTGCTATGACCCGGTCGATAATTTCCGCAGATGGGTTGGGGCCATAATGTGCCAGTCTTATTTTAACCGCCCGATCAAAGCTTGCTTCTTCGGGGGTTCTGTCTGATATGCTGGGCCCATTGGTTCCTTCGGTCCCTGGTACTCTTTCCATCTTAGTCAGTATTGTAATAATCCCCCTCTTCCTGAGGTTACTGGCTTGTGTAGTTGCTCTTCTGGGCGATAAGGATCCTCCCGTCGCTTGCCATCAATTGTTACGGTACCAACAGGATACCAAGGGTTAATACCAGATGGAAGATGCCCTGAATGTGAGATCAGCAACTCACAACCCAGCTAATTCCCCCCTCAAACATGAGACCAGGCTCCACATTGAAGGTAAAAACAGAATGCAATTTATTGAAGGCTAGATGCCCAGTATTTATGCAGGTCTGACCCCTGATGGGGGGTTGAAAGAATATTGTACATTAGATAGAGGGAAAACGCCCTTTGACATGATACAATAGAATTACATTACTTAAGCAGATAAACAATTTAAACACAAGACACACTTGAGCTTTTCTTATCACTTGGGCGTCTGCTCTCTGGATGGGATTAAACAATGTGAATGTTTATCACTTAAACTTAATTACATCACACAATAGCTGATGCCAGCAACCCTGTCTTTAGAAAATAGCTTCTTAAAGCTGAACAAAGTTAACTCTTTCAGTACTGACAGAAGGGTCTGTCACATATATAGATATGTTTATATATGTGTACATATGTATATATGTATTTACAGACATAATATACATACATATGTACACATACACAAATATGTATATATTTATATAGGTGCATAAGAAGCTTTTGCCGATAGGTAGATGAAAACCTAAATGTGACAGACCCTTCTGTCAGGACTGAAAGAGTTAACTGTGTTTAGCTTTAAGAATCTAATTTCTAAAGACAGGTTTTCTGGCCTCAGCTATTGTGTGCTATAATTACATTTAAGTAATAAACAGGCCATTGTTTAATCACCCTCAGAGAACAGACGCTAGGTGATAAAACAAGCCAAATGTGTTTAAGTTGTTATCTGCCTAAGTAAAGTATTTAAGTAATATAATTCTATTGTATCATGTCAAGGGCGCTTCTCCCTTTTATCTAATGTACAACATTCTTTCAACCCCCATCTGAGGGGGGGTCAAAAACCTGTATAAATCTGTGTGCTGCCTTCAAATAAAGTTGTCATTCTGTTTTAAACCTGAAACTGGCTGGGTTGTGAATTGCTGATTGTCTATGCAGGACATTGTTCATCTGGGGTTAACCCTTGGTACACAGTTGGTACAGTAACATTGGTGGCAAGCGACGGGAGAATCCTTATCGCCCAGAAGAGCAACTACACAAGCCAGTAACCTCAGGAAGAGGGGGATTATTACAATACTGACTAAGATGGAAAGAGTACCAGGGACAGAAGGAACCAATGGGCCCAGCATATCAGACAGAACCCCTGAAGAAGCAAGCTTTGATCGGGCGGTTAAAATAAGACTGGCATATTATGGCCCCAACCCATCTGCCGAAATTATCGACCGGGTCATAGCAGCTGTGGAGGCCAACCTACTTCGCCAAAGCGGCGCTGCAGCAGCCCAAGTCACAGCAACCCCAGTGGAAAAGGGAAAAGTAAATTTTGCAGCTTTTAAAAACTTCCTGGAAACAGAAGGAGAGATTGATGGGTACCTTGCAGATTTTGAGAGGCAATGTGCACTACACAAGGTACCCGCAGAGGACTGGGTCACGATATTATCCGGAAAATTATCCGGCCGGGCCCAGTGAGGCTTTTCGGGCCATTCCAGATGAGGAAGTCGGGGGATTATAATACTGTAAAAGAGGCTCTGCTCTCCAGGTATGCGGTTACACCGGAGGCATACCGGAGGCGGTTCAGAGACACTGTTAAATTAGCTGGTGATTCCTACCTTGAGTGGGCATGTAAGGTGCACCGCACAGCAGCTCACTGGATAGCGGGGTGCCAAGCCGTATCTGGGGAAGAGGTGCTGCAGCTATTCCTGTTGGAACATTGCTTCGACAAGTTACCCGCAGGAGTTCGAGAGTGGGTTCGGGACCGTAAACCCTCCACCCTGCATGAAGCGGCTCGCTTGGCAGATGAGTATACGGATGCCCGCAAACTGGACACTGCTACCACTAAGCCCCCTGCCAGAGTGGAGTACAGACCCCCAGTCACCCCCAGCACCTGCCAGTTACCAACCCCCAGCACACCGCTATACCACACGGTCTCGGGCCACGAACTACCCTCAGAGAGCCTGGTTCAATTCGCGGGGCTACTCACAACCTATTCGGTGCTTTGGATGTAAGCAACTAGGGCACAAAAGACCAGAGTGTCCCCCTAAACGCAGCGAACCAAGCACAGTCCTGGAGAAGACCCGCTAGCGGAATCCCACGTAATCCTCAGCCTGCGGCCCGCTATGTAGAGGCGCAAGAATGCTGGGGCATCCTACATGAGGCAGACCTTGTGCAAGCTGCCCACCGGAATAATCGGCAACTGGTTAAAGTGAATGGGAAGGAGGTCAGTGGTCTACGGGATACTGGTGCTACCATGACCTTGCTTCGAAAGAACTTGGTGTCTGAGAAACAGCACACAGGAGACACTGTGGCTGTGAGGGTAGCAGGGGGCACTGTGTTCCGCCTGCCTGTTGCCGGGTGCATTTGGATTGGGGAGGGGGCGCTAGACCTGTGAATGTGGGGGTCATGAAGGATTTACCAGCTGATGTTCTCCTTGGAAATACCTTGGTCCCCCTTGTTTCTGCCTATGCTCCCATGGGTCCCGCTGATGTTAACCCTGTGACTACCCGTGCTCAGATCCGTGCAGCAGAGACTGACCCCCCTGCTGCTAAGCCCCAGGACGCTGAGCTCAGTAAATCTCTATCCGCTATTGATATGTGGGAGTCACGTTACAATGCGCTGATGAAGGAGAAGAGTCACGTAGAGGATAAAATGGTCACGTTAAATAATCATGTAACAGTGCTAGCGGGAGAGAAGAGGAGTGCAGAGGAAAAAGCACGTTTAGAACAGGAATCTCTGCTAGACAAGCTGCACCGACAGACTGCAGAAAACACCAGCTTGAGAGTGGAACATGAAACATTAAGGACAAACTTAGTGACACTGGAGGAGAAGCTGACGCTGGCTCATAGGGAGGTGCAGCAACTCAAGGGCACCCTATGTCAGTATGAAGGGATTGTGGATACCTATAAAGAGCAGGTACAAAAACCACGTAAAGAAGCCGATGATATTTTGAAGGACTGTTTAGCCCTAGTCGGGGCACTGAAGAGGTTGAACCCTTATTTATACAGACAGGGATTCTCTCTCATAACGGGAATACAGATGGATTGTCCCAGCAAACTGACATGCCTACCACCTCCTAGTCCGGTCATCCCCAGGTTGACCCGCAAAAGGGTCAAGCCGGGTCTGCCGGAGTGTTCCACAAGGGGGGAGCTATGTGACAGACCCTTCTGTCAGGACTGAAAGAGTTAACTGTGTTTAGCTTTAAGAATCTAATTTCTAAAGACAGGTTTTCTGGCCTCAGCTATTGTGTGCTATAATTACATTTAAGTAATAAACAGGCCATTGTTTAATCACCCTCAGAGAACAGACGCTAGGTGATAAGACAAGCCAAATGTGTTTAAGTTGTTATCTGCCTAAGTAAAGTATTTAAGTAATATAATTCTATTGTATCATGTCAAGGGCGCTTCTCCCTTTTATCTAATGTACAACATTCTTTCAACCCCCATCTGAGGGGGGGTCAAAAACCTGTATAAATCTGTGTGCTGCCTTCAAATAAAGTTGTCATTCTGTTTTAAACCTGAAACTGGCTGGGTTGTGAATTGCTGATTGTCTATGCAGGACATTGTTCATCTGGGGTTAACCCTTGGTACACAGTTGGTACCGTAACACTAAATTTATATTTATGCAATATACATATCTATTTATATTTTTAACTATGTATTTACTGCAAATAGTTCACATTCCTATGTTGGGTTAGTGCAACTGAGAATATGCTATCAGGTCTGTGCAAGAGTGCTGTTTTTTTCACTTTTTTTCTCCATTTACTTTTAAGGGCAAATACGTGAATGAGCACACACTAGAAAAAAAAAAATTCTTTCAACTTTTAATACCAGTGCAACCCAATTAGCGCAAAAATAAAAATTCTAGCGGTGTTATTGCTATAGCAGAAACGTAAAATACCACTTGTGCTCTAGTCCTTACTGTATACATCCAAAGTACATGTGATCGTGTGCGAGGTGACCTTGCACTGCCACATCAGCACTTCCCTGGCACATTTACTGATTTACTGATCACCTGCACCACTCAGAGCACAGGAAGTGAATCTCATAAAATTATTTTCTTTATTTGGTGCATCAAAAATGTGATAATACCATACATAGTAGCACGTGCTCAGCGTTACATGAAAATGCTGCTCACTGAGCCTTCTCATATCTCATAGCCCTCAGTCATGGCTGATTTCTGTGTGTCAGTTTGTCTATTACTGTGTGTCTGTGTCTGTCACTGTGCGTGTGTCACTGTGCTTGTGACACTGTGCTGCATCTGTCACTGTGCTTGTGTCTGTCACTGTGCGTGTCACTGTGCTTGTGTCTGTCACTGTGCGTGTGTCACTGTGCTTGTGTGTGACACTGTGCTTGTGTCATTATGCTTGGCTCTGTCACTGTGCTGCATCTGTCACTGTGCTTGTTACTGTGCTTGTGTCTGTCACTATGCGTGTGTCACTTTGCTTGTGTCTGTCACTGTGCTTGTGTCTGTTACTGTGCATATGTCACTGTGCTTGTGCCTGTCACTGTGCGTGTTTCACCTTGTGTTTATCACTGTGCGTGTGTCACTGTGCTTGTGTCTGTCACTATGCGTGTGTCACCTTGCGTGTGTCTGTCACTGTACATATGTCACTGTGCTTGTGCCTGTCCCTGTGCGTGTGTCAGCTTGTGTTTGTCACTATGCGTGTCACCTTGTGTGTGTCTGTCACTGTGCTTGTGTCTGTCACTGTGTGTGTCACCTTGTGTCTATCACTGTACCTGTGTCACTGTCCTTGTGTCTGTCACTGCATGTGTCACTGTCCTTGTATCTGTCACTGCATGTGTCACTTTGCTTGTGTCTGTCACTGTGCTTGTGTCTGTTACTGTGCATATGTCACTGTGCTTGTGCCTGTCACTGTGCGTGTTTCACCTTGTGTTTATCACTGTGCGTGTGTCACTGTGCTTGTGTCTGTCACTATGCGTGTGTCACCTTGCGTGTGTCTGTCACTGTGCATATGTCACTGTGCTTGTGCCTGTCCCTGTGCGTGTGTCACCTTGTGTTTGTCACTATGCGTGTCACCTTGTGTGTGTCTGTCACTGTGCTTGTGTCTGTCATTGTGTGTGTCACCTTGTGTCTATCACTGTACCTGTGTCACTGTCCTTGTGTCTGTCACTGCATGTGTCACTGTTCTTGTATCTGTCACTGCATGTGTCACTTTGCTTGTGTCTGTCACTGTGCTTGTGTCTGTTACTGTGCATATGTCACTGTGCTTGTGCCTGTCACTGTGCGTGTTTCACCTTGTGTTTATCACTGTGCGTGTGCCACTGTGCTTGTGTCTGTCACTATGCGTGTTTCACCTTGCGTGTGTCTGTCACTGTGAATATGTCACTGTGCTTGTGCCTGTCCCTGTGCGTGTGTCACCTTGTGTTTGTGCCTGTCCCTGTGCATGTGTCACCTTGTGTTTGTCACTATGCGTGTCACCTTGTGTGTGTCTGTCACTGTGCTTGTGTCTGTCACTGTGTGTGCCACCTTGTGTCTATCACTGTACCTGTGTCACTGTCCTTGTGTCTGTCACTGCATGTGTCACTGTCCTTGTATCTGTCACTGCATGTGTCACTGTGCTTGTGTCTGTCACTCTGTGTGTGTCACTGTGCTTGTGTGTCACTGTGCGTGTGTCACTGTACGCGTGTCACTGTGCTTGTGTCTGTTACTGTGTGTGTGTCACTGTGCTTGTGTCTGTCACTGTACTTGTGTCTGTTACTGTGTTTGTGTCTTCCACTGTGCGTGTGTCTGTCACTGAGTGTTTATGACTGTGTGTCACTGTATTAGACTATCGCTGTGTGTCTATGACTATGTGTTTTACACTGCACTACTAAAATAATGATACAGCACATTACACACTGTATTACTATATAATGATACAGCACATTACACACTGTATTACTATATAATGATACAGCACATTACACACTGTATTACTATATAATGATACAGCACATTACACACTGTATTACTATATAATGATACAGCACATTACACTGTAATACTATATAATGATACAGCACATTACACACTGTATTACTATATAATAATACAGCATATTACACACTGTATTACTATATAATGATACAGCACATTACACACTGTATTACTATATAATGATAGAGCACATTACACACTGTATTACTATATAATGATAGAGCACATTACACACTGTATTAGTATATAATGATACAGCACATTACACACTGTATTACTATATAATGATACAGCACATTACACACTGTATTACTATATAATGATACAGCACATTACACACTGTATTACTATATAATGATACAGCACATTACACACTGTATTACTATATAATGATACAGCACATTACACACTGTATTACTATATAATGATACAGCACATTACACTGTATTACTATATAATGATACAGCACATTACACACTGTATTACTATATAATGATACAGCACATTATACACTGTATTACTATATAATAATACAGCACATTACACTGTATTACTATATAATGATACAGCACATTACACACTGTATTACTATATAATGATACAGCACATTACACACTGTATTACTATATAATGATACAGCACATTACACACTGTATTACTATATAATGATACAGCACATTAAACACTGTATTACTATATAATGATACAGAACATTACACTGTATTACTATATAATGATACAGAACATTACACACTGTATTACTTTATAATGATACAGCACATTACACACTGTATTACTATATAATAATACAGCACATTACACACTGTATTACTATATAATGATACAGCACATTACACACTGTATTACTATATAATGATACAGCAGATTACACACTGTATTACTATATAATGATACAGCACATTACACACTGTATTACTATATAATGATACAGCACATTACACTGTATTACTATATAATGATACAGCACATTAACACTGTATTACTATATAATGATACAGCACATTACACACTGTATTACTATATAATGATACAGCACATTACACTGTATTACTATATAATGATACAGCACATTACACACTGTATTACTATATAATGATACAGGCACATTACACACTGTATTACTATATAATGCTACAGCACATTACACACTGTATTACTATATAATGATACAGCACATTACACACTGTATTACTATATAATGATACAGCACATTACACACTGTATTACTATATAATGATACAGCACATTACAAACTGTATTACTATATAATGATACAGCACATTACACACTGTATTACTATATAATGATACAGCACATTACACTGTATTACTATATAATGATACAGCACATTACACACTGTATTACTATATAATGATACAGCACATTACACACTGTATTACTATATAATGATACAGCACATTACACACTGTATTACTATATAATGATACAGCACATTACACACTGTATTACTATATAATGATACAGCACATTACACACTGTATTACTATATAATGATACAGCACATTGCACACTGTATTAGTATATAATGATACAGCACATTACACTGTATTACTATATAATGATACAGCACATTACACACTGTATTACTATATAATGATACAGCACATTACACTGTATTACTATATAATGATACAGCACATTGCACACTGTATTACTATATAATGATACAGCACATTACACACTGTATTACTATATAATGATACAGCACATTACACACTGTATCACTATATAATGATACAGCACATTACACACTGTATTACTATATAATGATACAGCACATTACACTGTATTACTATATAATGATACAGCACATTACACTGTATTACTATATAATGATACAGCACATTACACACTGTATTACTATATAATGATACAGCACATTACACTGTATTACTATATAATGTTACAGCACATTACCACTGTATTACTATATAATTAAACAGCACATTACCACACTGTATTACTATATAATGATACGGCACATTACACTGTATTACTATATAATGTTACAGCACATTACACTGTATTACTATATAATTGAACGCACATTACACACTGTATTACTATATAATGATACAGGCACATTACACACTGTTATTACTATATAATGATTCAGCACATTACACACTGTATTTACTATATAAGTGAGTACAGCACATTTACACACTGTATTACTATATAATGATACTGCACATTACACTGTATTACTATATAGATGATACAGCACATTACACACTGTTTATTACTATATAATGATACTAGCACGATTACAACTGTATACTATATAATGATACGCACATTACACTGTATTACTATATATTGATACAGCACATTACACACTGTATTACTATATAATGATACAGCACATTACACACTGTATTACTATATAATGATACAGCACATTACACTGTATTACTATATAATGATACAGCACATTACACAGTATTACTATATAATGATACAGCACATTACACACTGTATCACTATATAATGATACAGCACATTACACACTGTATTACACTGTATCACTATATAATGATACAGCACATTACACACTGTATTACTATATAATGATACAGCACATTACACACTGTATTACTATATAATGATACAGCACATTGCACACTGTATTACTATATAATGATACAGCACATTACACACTGTATTACTATATAATGATACGGCACATTACACACTGTATTACTATATAATGATACAGCACATTACACACTGTATTACTATATAATGATACAGCACATTACACACTGTATTACTATATAATGATACAGCACATTACACACTGTATTACTATATAATGATACAGCACATTACACACTGTATTAGCTATATAATGATACAGCACATTACACACTGTATTACTATATAATGATACAGCACATTACACACTGTATTCACTATATAATGATACAGCACATTAACACTGTATTACTATATAATGATACAGCACATTACACACTGTATTACTATATAATGATACAGCACATTACACACTGTATTACTATATAATGATACAGCACATTACACACTGTATTACTATATAATGATACAGCACATTACACACTGTATTACTATATAATGATACAGCACATTACACTGTATTACTATATAATGATACAGCACATTACACACTGTATTACTATATAATGATACAGCACATTACACACTGTATTACTATATAATGATACAGCACATTACACACTGTATTACTATATAATGATACAGCACATTACACACTGTATTACTATATAATGATACAGCACATTACACTGTATTACTATATAATGATACAGCACATTACACACTGTATTACTATATAATGATACAGCACATGTATACACTGTATTACTATATAATGATACAGCACATTACACCCATGCTATTACTATATAATGATACAGCACATTACACACTGTATTACTATATAATGATACAGCACATTACACACTGTATTACTATATAAAGATACAGAACATTACCACACTGTATTAAGTATATAATGATACAGCACATTACACACTGTATTACTATATAATGATACAGCACATTACACTGTATTACTATATAATGATACAGCACATTACACACTGTATTAGTATATAATGATACAGCACATTACACACTGTATTACTATATAATGATACAGTACATTGCACACTATATTACTATATAATGATACAGCACATTACACACTGTATTACTATATAATGATACAGAACATTACACACTGTATTACTATATAATGATACAGCACATTACACACTGTATTACTATATAATGATACAGCACATTACACACTGTATTACTTTATAATGATACAGCACATTACACCTGTATTACTATATAATGATACAGCACATTACACACTGTATTACTATATAATGATACAGAACATTACACACTGTATTACTATATAATGATACAGCACATTACACACTGTATTACTATATAATGATACAGCACATTACACACTGTATTACTATATAATGATACAGCACATTACACACTGTATTACTATATAATGATACAGCACTGTGGCAAACCTAGCCACTTCTGGACTATAATGTAAGAAAGGTTGTCTATAGGCTGTATTGTGTGCTATGTAGATGTGACAGACCCTTCTGTCAGCACTGAAAGAGTTAACTGTGTTCAGCTTTAGCCTCAGCTATTGTGGCACTGTCATTAATGTTATTGTTACACAGTCCATTGTTTAATCAACCTCAGAGAGCAGACCCTAGATGATAAGGAAAGCCAAGTGTGTGTCTGTGTTTAAATTGTTATCAGCTTGAGCAAGGTATTCTATTGTATCATGTAAAAGGGCGTGTTCCCTCCATCTAATGTACAACATTCTTTCAACCCCCCTTCTGGGGGGGGTCAGACCTGCATAAATACTGGGCATATGAGCCTTAATAAAAGTTCATTCTGTTTAAAACCTGAAAACTGGCTGGGTTGTGAATTGCTGATTCCCTATGCAGGACATTGTTCCCTGGTGTTAACCCTTGGTATCCGGTTGGTACCGTTACAAGCACATTACACTGTATTACTATATAATGATACAGCACATTACACACTGTATTACTATATAATGATACAGCACATTACACTGTATCACTATATAATGATACAGCACATTACACTGTATTACTATATAATGATACAGCACATTACACACTGTATCACTATATAATGATACAGCACATTACACACTGTATTACTATATAATGATACGGCACATTACACTGTATCACTATATAATGATACAGCACATTACACACTGTATCACTATATAATGATACAGCACATTACACACTGTATTACTATATAATGATACAGCACATTACACACTGTATTACTATATAATGATACAGCACATTACACACTGTATTACTATATAATGATACAGCACATTACACACTGTATTACTATATAATGATACAGCACATTACACACTGTATTACTATATAATGATACAGCACATTACACACTGTATTACTATATAATGATACAGCACATTACACACTGTATTACTATATAATGATACAGCACATTACACACTGTATTACTATATAATGATACAGCACATTACACACTGTATTACTATATAATGATACAGCACATTACACACTGTATTACTATATAATGATACAGCACATTACACACTGTATTACTATATAATGATACAGCACATTACAACTGTATTACTATATAATGATACAGCACATTACACACTGTATTACTATATAATGATACAGCACATTACACACTGTATTACTATATAATGATACAGCACATTACACCTGTATTACTATATAATGATACAGCACATTACACACTGTATTACTATATAATGATACAGCACATTACACACTGTATTACTATATAATGATACAGCACATTACACACTGTATTACTATATAATGATACAGCACATTACACTGTATTACTATATAATGATACAGCACATTACACACTGTATTACTATATAATGATACAGCACATTACACACTGTATTACTATATAATGATACAGCACATTACAACTGTATTACTATATAATGATACAGCACATTAGCACACTGTATTACTATATAATGATACAGCACATTACACACTGTATTACTATATAATGATACAGCACATTACACTGTATTACTATATAATGATACAGCACATTACACACTGTATTACTATATAATGATACAGCACATTACACACTGTATTACTATATAATGATACAGCACATTACACACTGTATTACTATATAATGATACAGCACATTACACACTGTATTACTATATAATGATACAGCACATTACACACTGTATTACTATATAATGATACAGCACATTACACTGTATTACTATATAATGATACGCACATTACACACTGTATTACTATATAATGATACAGCACATTACACACTGTATTACTATATAATGATACAGCACATTACACACTGTATTACTATATAATGATACAGCACATTACACTGTATTACTATATAATGATACAGCACATTACACACTGTATTACTATATAATGATACAGCACATTACACACTGTATTACTATATAATGATACAGCACATTACACACTGTATTACTATATAATGATACAGCACATTACACACTGTATTACTATATAATGATACAGCACATTACACACTGTATTACTATATAATGATACAGCACATTACACACTGTATTACTATATAATGATACAGCACATTACACACTGTATTACTATATAATGATACAGCACATTACACACTGTATTACTATATAATGATTGTAACGGTACCAACCGGATACCAAGGGTTAACACCAGGGAACAATGTCCTGCATAGGGAATCAGCAATTCACAACCCAGCCAGTTTTCAGGTTTTAAACAGAATGACTTTTATTAAGGCTCATATGCCCAGTATTTATGCAGGTCTGACCCCCCCCAGAAGGGGGGTTGAAAGACTGTTGTACATTGAATGGAGGGAACACGCCCTTTTACATGATACAATAGAATACCTTGCTCAAGCTGATAACAATTTAAACACAGACACACACTTGGCTTTCCTTATCATCTAGGGTCTGCTCTCTGAGGTTGATTAAACAATGGACTGTGTATCAATAACATTAATGACAGTGCACAATAGCTGAACACAGTTAACTCTTTCAGTGCTGACAGAAGGGTCTGTCACATCTACATAGCACAATATACAGCCTATAGGACAACCTTTCTTATGTTATAGTCCAGAAGTGGCTAGGTTTGCCACAATGCTCCCCCAGAACCAAGCCGGCATACACAGTCTGATCCCAACGGATCGGCTTGGGGATGTCCGGGGCAACAACTTTCGGCTCAAGTAAGCTACGGGGTGTTCTCCGCCATCTGCTCCAACTTGGCTCAGTACTGCCCCCACCCCAAACATGGAAGCGTCTCTTCCCGGAGGGACTGGGCTTGGGTAGTCACAGGGTTAACATTAGCGGGATCCATGGGAGCATAGGCAGAAACAAGGGGGGCCAAGTCATTTCCAAGGAGAACATCAGCAGGTAAGTCCTTCTTGACCCCCACATTCACAAGTCTAGCGCCCACTCCCCAATCCAAATGTACCCTGGCAACAGGTAGGCGGAACACAGTGCCCCCTGCTACCCTCACAGCCACAGTGTCTCCAGTGTGCTGTTTCTCAGGCACCAAGTTCTCTTGAAGCAAGGTCATGGTAGCACCAGTATCCCGTAGACAACTGACCTCCTTCCCATTCACTTTAACCCGTTGCCGGTTATTCCGGTGGGCAGCTTGCACGGGGTCTGCTTCATGTAGGCTGCCCCAGCATTCTGGCGCCTCTACGTAGCGGGCCACAGGCTGAGGATTATGTGGGATTCCGCCAGCGGGTCTTCTCCAGGACTGTGCTTGATTCGCTGCGTTTAGGGGACACTCTGGTCTTTTGTGCCCTAGTTGCTTACATCCAAAGCACCGAATAGGTTGTGAGTAGCCCCGCGAATTGAACCGGGCTCTCTGAGGGTAGTTCGTGGCCGGAGGCCGTGTGGTATAGCGGTGCGCCGGGGGTTGGTAACTGGCAGCTGCTGGGGTGACTGGGGGTCTGTACTCCACTCTAGCAGTGGGCAATCGGTATACTGCTCCCCCTGCCCCTCGTACTGCCACGGATCCGCCAGTGGGTGCTGTATCCGGCACCAAATGGGGAGCTATCAGGGTTAAAGTAGCTCCCGAATCCCGAAGTCCCTGGACCGACATCACCTCATGCAGAATTCCCAGGGGTTCCTCGGCTTGGGTGCTCAACACCTCATGAGCGGCTGGCTCCGTTTGGTAATGGTGAGCAGCCGCCCTTGGGGCCAGGTTCTGTCTGACCTGGTTCCAAGCTTGTCTGCTCCGATTTTGGGTGCACTCACGTGCCATATGTCCCCACTGCTTGCAGGTGTGGCATTGTATATTAGCCCGTCCGTTGTTAGGCTGTAGTCCATGGTGCCTCCTGGCATCAAAATGCTGGTCTGCTAATCTGGCTGCTTCGGTTAAGGTGAGGGGTTTTCGATCTCTCACCCATTCTTGGGCTTCTGGGGACAAGCCGTTAAAGAATTGCTCCAACAGCATCAGTTGTCGCAATTCTTCCATGGTGGTAGCTTGGCTGGCCTGTATCCACCCCTGAGATGCTTGATCCAGCTTGTGGGCCCACTCTGCATGGGAATCTCTTTCTGGCTTGCGCAGGCCTCTAAACTTGCGCCGGTATGCCTCTGAGGTAATGGCATATCTTTCCAAGATCGCTCTCTTCACTTTAGCGTAATCCTTGCTGTCCTCCCTGGGTACAGCGCGATACGCTTCCGCTGCCCTACCGGCTAGCTTGCCTGCTAGCACCGGCACCCATACGGACTGCTCCAAATCATGTAACTCGCACAGTCTCTCAAAATCCTGTAAATACCCATCAATCTCATCCTTCTCCTCACAAAACATTTTAAATGCATGGTATGGGATTTTGGGTCTTACTGGGTTGCTGAGTGCGTCCAAAATGGATTCTGCTCGGGAGGATGCATTCCGCGGACTGTGTGCCATCACGTACTCCTGCACATCTGCCATTACCACGGATAGCATATCCCGTGGTACAGGTTGGGGTAAAAATTCCAGCCTGGTCCTCATTTCCCTCTGGTATAGGGTCTCCTCCATGGCTGCTGGAGGCGTA
Organism: Bombina bombina; assembly: GCF_027579735.1. NCBI lineage: Eukaryota > Metazoa > Chordata > Amphibia > Anura > Bombinatoridae > Bombina > Bombina bombina. Next base: position 1,059,107 of record NW_026511871.1, on the reverse strand, counting down.
GCGCTGCGAGCTCTGTCTCCCTCCATCAGCTCAGCAATTAATATAGCCTTGGGTTTGCTGCTGCCTATCTTTCCCCTGGCTTCTAGCAGTTCCTTTTACGTTTGTCTCTTTAGCTTAGAATAATCCATCTCCATTCACTTCGGTCCCTGGTACTCCTTCCATCTTAGTCAGTATTGTAGTAATCCCCCTCTTCCTGAGGTTACTGCTTGTGTAGTTGCTCTTCTGGGCGATAAGGTTCATTCCGTCGCTTGCCACCAATTGTAACTGTACCAACCGGATACCAAGGGTTAACACCAGGGAACAATGTCCTGCATAGGGAATCAGCAATTCACAACCCAGCCAGTTTTCAGGTTTTTAAACAGAATGACTTTTATTAAGGCTCATATGCCCAGTATTTATGCAGGTCTGACCCCCCCCAGAAGGGGGGTTGAAAGACTGTTGTACATTGAATGGAGGGAACACGCCCTTTTACATGATACAATAGAATACCTTGCTCAAGCTGATAACAATTTAAACACAGACACACACTTGGCTTTCCTTATCATCTAGGGTCTGCTCTCTGAGGTTGATTAAACAATGGACTGTGTATCAATAACATTAATGACAGTGCACAATAGCTGAACACAGTTAACACTTTCAGTCCTGACCGAAGGGTCTGTCACAGACAACCTTTCTTACGTTATAGTCCAGAAGTGGCTAGGTTTGCCACAAGCACATTACACACTGTATTACTATATAATGATACAGCACATTACACACTGTATTACTATATAATGATACAGCACATTACACACTGTATTACTATATAATGATACAGCACATTACACTGTATTACTATATAATGATGCAGCACATTACACTGTATTACTATATAATGATACAGCACATTACACTGTATTACTATATAATGATACAGCACAGTCCAAAGAATTCAGCAGCACTCACCACTATGTAGAAAATTCCATTTTTATTGGGATATTTCGAAATAGAAAAGACAACGTTTCGGACCTCTAGTCCTTAATCATGTCAATACATAAATGCAGGTAACACACCTTAATATAGGGATAGGGATTAATAACCACACCTACTTAATTAACAATTCACCTGTGCATACACACACATTTTTTCTTTGCAGTGTACTTGTCCTTGAGAAGGATGCGCCATCTAGTGGTAAATATATAGTAATACTATTAAAAACAACTATCACATATTGTTGCCTAAAATAACCACCAATTACAGAGTATAAGATACAGAGACTAATCCTATTGAAATATTTACAAAAAAAACAGGATAAATCATATTCTTTATTCATACCAACAGGTGCCATGGTTTCTAATTTATTAATCCAGAATACTTCCTTCTGTTTTAAAAAAAGCTCCCTATTACCACCCCTTCTGGGTAAACTAATCTGGTCAATTATTTGAAACCTTAATTGACATACCCTGTGTTCTGCCTGAATAAAGTGTTCTGCTACTGGATTTTTTTATTTTGCCATTTCTGATGTCTGATTTGTGTTCACATATCCTGTCACGGACCATCCTAGTGGTCTCCCCCGATGTAACTCCGCCCACAATGGGCATTTAATCATATAAATGGCAAAAGTGGTTTCTACATGTAAATAATCCCCTGATGTTATATTTCTTGCCTGTACGTGGATGATAGAAAAATTTACCCTTCACCATATTATTGCAACTAGCACAGCCTAAAACATGGGTAGCATCCCATATTTTTATCTGTAATATAGCTCTGTATTTTAGTTTTGGGCAGTACCTATATCAGCCCTAATTAGCCTATCTCTAAGATTCCTTACTTCTTTTATAGGCTTGGCATGAATTCTGACTGAAACTCAATTACATGAGGGTTACATTGACTCAATATATGCCAGTGTCTCCTAAGAATAGAATTAATGTTACTGCTTAATGAGTTAAACTTGTAACAAAGACAACTCGATTTTGTTTCATCTTAACTTTAGGTTTTGTTGTCTCCAGTAAGCTGGTTACGTGACACTGTTGCCACTTCCTCAATTTCTTTGTTAACCAAATCACCTTGGATACCCCCTCACCATAAATTTGTCACCCATTTGGTTTCAATCTCTGTCTCACAAATTTGTCCTCTGACACAATTCTTCTCACTCTCAAGAGTTGACTGCGAGGTAAAGACCTTTTAAGGGATTCTGGGTGAAAGCTATCAAAGTGAAGCAGGCTGTTTTTTATCAGTGGGCTTAGTGAACAGATCTGTTTCAAAACTATTGCCTGATTTATAAAACTTTAGTGTCAAGAAATTCAATACTTTCCTCACTGTGCTTAAGTGTAAACTTAATATGTGTAGTTGCACTATTCAGCTGATTAACAAACTCCCCAAAGGGATCCAATGTCGCCCAACCACACTCCAAATATATCATCTATGTAGCGCCACCAAGTGGCGCCACATAGAATGAAGAGATTGTTCTCAAAGACAAATCTCTCCTCAAAGATGTTCATAAATATATTGCGTATGTTGGGGCGACATTGGATCCCATGGCCGGTCCCCTGTCTCTGAATGTAAAATTCATCCTGAAACAGAAAGTAATTACACCTAAGCACAATTTCAAGAAGTTCCAGAAACAAAATCAATTTGACAGCTATTGAACGTGCTATACTGTTGCAACACTTTCTTTAACTGCTCCTATACCAGATGTATGTGTTATAGAAGTGTAATAGGCTTGATACATCTAGAGTAATATTAAGATACTTTTCTCAGTTGCAATATTTAAATCGTTTAATTTAATCAGAAAATTACTGGTATCTTTAATGTAGGAGTTAGATAGTTCTACAAAAGGTCTTAAAATGTGATCAAGATAGATAGAGATGTTAGAACACACTAGAATTCATCGCTGGAAATAATAGGTCGCCCTGGGGGGGCCTGTAAGTTTTAATGGACCTTAGGTAAGGTATATAGTACTGGTGTTTGCGCATGTTCACGGGATAGGAACATAATTTCCTTTTTACCAATATGCCATTTTTTAAAGGCAAATAAAACCCTTTGATTAATTTCTTTTCGATATTAAAAACTGGATTAGTATGGTAAACATTGGTATACCTCGTTATCAGATAATTGGGACTTAATTCTTTCACATAGTAATCTTTACAAGAAGAACTGTTGCTCCGCCCTTATCTGCAGATTTCAAAAATAACATTTTTATTCATTTGCAAAGATTTTAAAGCTTCTATAGACCTATTATCCAAATGGCCCTTATTCATGCACCCTGAATGGCTGCATAATTATTTAACCTTTGTCTTTTTTCAATACCTTATGTTGTAAATTTTTCACATCGTCTAATACCAGTTTTGAAAAGATGTCAATGCTACTATCATAATTAGCTGGCATGTATTTACTTTTGACTTTAAGACCAAGATTTTTAAGATGCAGCTCACTAGAATTTATACCAGCATTATCGGATCTATCACCATAGCCATCATTGGAAAACATAGATTTTAATTTTAATGTCCTAAAAAAATTTAAACAAAATCTTTCTCTATCTCAAAAAAATCACATTTGGAATAAAGGGCAAAAAGAAAGTCCACGTTGTAATAATGAAGATTCAGTCTCTGTAATCTGTACCTTTGATAAGTTTTAAAACTAGTGATTCACCCTTACTCTCCGTCTGTTCCGATTGCTCCTTCGGGGTGCCATGCCTGTGTCTCCGACCCCCACCGTCTGATCCTGCGTCTGTCTCCGAGTCCCCCGATTGGGACCCCAAATCCTGGCCTTGTATTCGGTGTTCCGCCATGTCGGCGTCTGTTGTATCTCCGTCTCCCGAATAACCGGTAAGTGCCTCTGACCGTCATTTCCGGTCCGTTCCGATCTCCAACGATACACTGTCCCCAGTGAATAATCTTCCTCATCGCGAAGGAACTTGGTACGTTTCCGTGCTTCCAGCACAGAGCGGAGTTCAGCCACAGCTTTATTAGTTGTTTCCATCAATTTGTTTAGATCGTCCCATCTTTAAAACTTGCCTTTAATTCTGATTCAAGCTTTTGATTAATTCAGACTGTTGTATATCAATTTCTTTTTGTAAACAGTCCACTGTTAAGACCATCAAATCAAACGAACATTTGTTCAAGATGTATTCAAATTTCTCACAATATTCAGGCATTATTGAGCATAAGGGTTGGTCTCACATTCATCCTTAGGCCACGGGAATGCGCCCCACTCTGTGGTATTGCGGGCCAGTGTAGTAGAATGTAATTTCCCAGGCAAGTTTTTTCCGGGGACACTTTGTCAAACTGTTTGGAGGAAGCTTCCACAGGCAGAGTTTTTAGAAAGTCCCTGGAACCACGGGCAAGGGTGGTAATCCGTGCAGCCTCCATCTCAGTGTAGGCAAAACATCTTCGAATGTATATCTCCATGATTCGTGACTGAATCAATCACCTGTATCCATAGTATCAAGTGCAAATTACCAGGTGTGGCAACAATATAACACTGTCAATAGTGGTACAGCACTAAGATAACAAGGTGGTGCAGGCTGTAAGGGTACCACACAAAACCCTTAAAATAATAGCACAGTCCAAAGAATTCAGCAGCATGCACAGGTGAATTGTTAATTAAGTAGGTGTGGTTATTAATCCCTATCCCTATATTAAGGTGTGTTACCTGCATTTATGTATTGACATGATTAAGGGACTAGAGGGTCCGAAACGTTGTCTTTTCTATTTCGAAATATCCCAATAAAAATGGAATTTTCTACATAGTGGTGAGTGCTGCTGAATTCTTTGGACTGTGCTATTATTTTAAGGGTTTTGTGTGGTACCCTTACAGCCTGCACCACCTTGTTATCTTAGTGCTGTACCACTATTGGACTGTGTTATATAATGATACAGCACATTACACACTGTATTACTTTATAATGATACAGCACATTACACACTGTATTACTATATAATGATACAGCACATTACACACTGTATTACTATATAATAATACAGCACATTACACTGTATTACTATATAATGATACAGCACATTACACACTGTATTACTATATAATGATACAGCACATTACACTGTATTACTATATAATGATACGGCACATTACACTGTATTACTATATAATGATACGGCACATTACACACTGTATTACTATATAATGATACAGCACATTACACTGTATTACTATATAATGATACAGCACATTACACACTGTATTACTATATAATGATACAGCACATTACACACTGTATTACTATATAATGATACAGCACATTACACACTGTATTACTATATAATGATACAGCACATTACACACTGTATTACTATATAATGATACAAGCACATTACACACTGTATTCCTATATAATGATACAGCACATTACACACTGTATTACTATATAATGATACAGCACATTACACACTGTATTACTATATAATGATACAGCACATTACACACTGTATTACTATATAATGATACAGCACATTACACACTGTATTACTATATAATGATACGGCACATTACACACTGTATTACTATATAATGATACAGCACATTACACACTGTATTTCTATATAATGATACAGCACATTACACTGTATTACTATATATAATGATACAGCACATTACACACTGTATTACTATATAATGATACAGACACATTACACACTGTATTACTATATAATGATACAGCACATTACACACTGTATTACTATATAATGATACAGCACATTACACACTGTATTACTATATAGTAATACAGCACATTACACACTGTATTACTATATAATGATACAGCACATTACACTGTATTACTATATAATGATACAGCACATTACCCACTGTATTACTATATACATTGGTACAGCAAAATGTATACTAGCACAGTTACACACTGTATACTATATAGATGATACGGCAAACATTATTTAAACAGCATAACACTGTATTACTATATAATGGATACAGCACATTACTCTCTGTATTACTATATAATGATACAGCACATTACACACTGTATTACTATATAATGATACAGCACATTACACACTGTATACTATATAATGATACAGCACATTACACACTGTATTACTATATAATAATACAGCACATTACACACTGTATTACTATATAATGATACAGCACATTACACACTGTATTACTATATAATGATACAGCACATTACACTGTATTACTATATAATGATACAGCACATTACACACTGTATTACTATATAATGATACGGCACAATACACACTGTATTTACTAGTATAATGATCAGGCACATTTACATCACTGTGATTACATATATAATGATACTGCTCATGTACTCTGTATTACTATATAGGATACAGCACATTTCACACTGTAGTTATAGTTTAATGATACCAGGCACATTACACACTGTATTACTATATAATGATACAGGCACTATTACAACAGGTATTACTATATAATGATACAGCACATTACACACTCTGTATTACTATATAATGATACAGCACATTACCACACACTGTATTACTATATAATATGATACAGCACATTTACACACTGTATATCTATATATATAGATACAGCACATTACACACTGTATTACTATATAATGATACTGCACTTTTACACTGGATTATCTATATAATTTATACAGGCACATTACAACCTGTATTATAATATAATGATACAGCACATTACACTGTATTACTATATAATGATACAGCACATTACACACTGTATTACTATATAATGATACAGCACATTACACACTGTATTACTATATAATGATACAGCACATTACACTGTATTACTATATAATGATACGGCACATTACACACTTTATTACTATATAATGATACAGCACATTACACACTGTATTACTATATAATAATACAGCACATTACACACTGTATTACTATATAATGATACAGCACATTACACTGTATTACTATATAATGATACAGCACATTACACTGTATTACTATATAATGATACGGCACATTACACACTTTATTACTATATAATGATACGGCACATTACACACTTTATTACTATATAATGATACAGCACATTACACTGTATTACTATATAATGAAACAGCACATTACACACTTTATTACTATATAATGATACAGCACATTACACACTGTATTACTATATAATGATACAGCACATTACACTGTAATACTATATAATGATACAGCACATTACACACTGTATTACTATATAATAATACAGCATATTACACACTGTATTACTATATAATGATACAGCACATTACACTGTATTACTATATAATGATACAGCACATTACACTGTATTACTATATAATGATACAGAACATTACACACTGTATTACTATATAATGATACAGCACATTACACACTGTATTACTATATAATGATACAGCACATTACACTGTATTACTATATAATGATACGGCACATTACACACTGTATTACTATATAATGATACAGCACATTACACACTGTATTACTATATAATGATACAGCACATTACACACTGTATTACTATATAATGATACAGCACATTACACACTGTATTACTATATAATAATACAGCACATTACACACTGTATTACTATATAATGATACAGCACATTACACACTGTATTACTATATAATGATACAGCACATTACACTGTATTACTATATAATGATAGGACACATTACACTGTATTACTATATAATGATAGGACACATTACACACTGTATTACTATATAATGATACAGCACATTACACTGTATAACTATATAATGATACAGCACATTACACACTGTATTACTATATAATGATACAGCACATTACACACTGTATTTCTATATAATGATACAGCACATTACACTGTATTACTATATAATGATACGGCACATTACACACTGTATAACTATATAATGATACAGCACATTACACACTGTATTACTATATAATGATACAGCACATTACACACTGTATTTCTATATAATGATACAGCACATTACACTGTATTACTATATAATGATACGGCACATTACACACTGTATTACTATATAATGATACAGCACATTACACTGTATTACTATATAATGATACAGCACATTACACACTGTATTACTATATAATGATACAGCACATTACACACTGTATTACTATATAATGATACGGCACATTACACACTGTATTACTATATAATGATACAGCACATTACACACTGTATTACTATATAATGATACGGCACATTACACACTGTATTACTATATAATGATACAGCACATTACACACTGTATTACTTTATAATGATACAGCACATTACACACTGTATTACTATATAATGATACAGCACATTACACACTGTATTACTATATAATGATACAGCACATTACACTGTATTACTATATAATGATACAGCACATTACACACTGTATTAGTATATAATGATACAGCACATTACACACTGTATTACTATATAATGATACAGCACATTACACACTGTATTACTATATAATGATACAGCACATTACACACTGTATTACTATATAATGATACAGCACATTACACACTGTATTACTATATAATGATACAGCACATTACACACTGTATTACTATATAATAATACAGCACATTACACACAGTATTACTATATAATGATACAGCACATTACACTGTATTACTATATAATGATACAGCACATTACACACTGTATTAGTATATAATGATACAGCACATTACACACTGTATTACTATATAATGATACAGAACATTACACTGTATTACTATATAATGACTACAGCACATTACTACACTGTATTACTATTTAATGATACAGCACATTAACACTGTATTAATATATAATGATACAGCACATTACACACAGTATTACTATATAATGATACCAGCACATTACACACATGTATTACTATATAATGATACAGCACATTACACACTGTATTACTATATAATGATACAGCACATTAACACTGTACTTACTATATATGATACAGCACATTACACACTGTATTACTATATAATGATACAGCACATTACACACTGTATTACTATATAATGATTACAGCACATTTACACTGTATACTATATAATGACCTACAGCACATTACACACTGTATTACTCTATAATGATACGGCACATTACACACTGTATTACTATATAATGATACAGCACATTACACCTGTATTACTATATAATGATACAGCAATATTCCAACCTGTATTACTATACTAATGATACAGCACATTACACACTGTATTACTATATAATGATACAGCACATTACAACTGTATTACTATATAATGATACAGCACATTTACACTGTATTACGTATATAATGATACAGCACATTACACACTGTATTACTATATAATGATACAGCACATTACACACTGTATTACTATATAATGATACAGCACATTACACACTGTATTACTATATAATGATACAGCACCTGACACACTGTATTACTATATAACTGATACAGCACATTACACATGTATTACTATATACATGATAAAGCACATTACAACCTGTATTACTATATAATGATACAGCCACATTACACACTGTCATTACTATATAATGATACAGCCACATTACAACCTGTATTTACTATATAATGATACAAGCCACATTTCACACTGTATTACTCTATAATGATACAGACATTACACATGTATTACTATAATGATACAGCACATTAACACTGTAATAACTATATAATGATACAGCACATTACACTGTATTACTATATAATGATAACAGCACATTACACACTGTAATTACTATATAATGATACAGCACATTACACTGTAATACTATATAATGATACAGCACATTACACACTGTATTACTATATAATGATACAGCACATTATACACTGTATTACTATATAATGATACAGCACATTACACACTGTATTACTATATAATGATACAGCACATTACACACTGTATTAATATATAATGATACAGCACATTACACACTGTATTACTATATAATAATACAGCACATTACACACTGTATTACTATATAATGATACAGCACATTACACACTGTATCACTATATAATGATACAGCACATTACACACTGTATCACTATATAATGATACAGCACATTACACACTGTATTAATATATAATGATACAGCACATTACACACTGTATTACTATATAATAATACAGCACATTCACACACTGTCATTACTATATAATGATACAGCACATTACACACTGTATTACTATATAATGATACCAGTCACATTAACACTGTATTACTATATAATGATACAGCACATTACACAACTGTATTACTATATAATGATACAGACATTAAACACTGTATTACTATATAATGATTACAGAACATTACACCTGTATACTAATATAATGATCTACAGAACATTACACACTGTATTACTATATAATGATACGGCACATTACACACTGTATTACTATATAATGATACAGCACATTAACATCACTGTATTACTATATAATGATACAGCACATTACACACTGTATTACTATATAATGATACAGCACATTACACACTGTATTACTATATAATGATACAGCACATTACACTGTATTACTATATAATGATACAGCACATTACACACTGTATTAGTATATAATGATACAGCACATTACACACTGTATTACTATATAATGATACAGCACATTACACACTGTATTACTATATAATGATACAGCACATTACACACTGTATTACTATAAATGATACAGCACATTACACACTGTATTACTATATAATGATACAGCACATTACACACTGTATTACTATATAATAATACAGCACATTACACACTGTATTACTATATAATGATACAGCACATTACACTGTATTACTATATAATGATACAGCACATTACACACTGTATTAGTATATAATGATACAGCACATTACACACTGTATTACTATATAATGATACAGCACATTACACACTGTATTACTATAATGATACAGCACATTACACACTGTATTACTATATAATGATACAGCACATTACACACTGTATTACTATATAATGATACGGCACATTACACTGTATTACTATATAATGATACGGCACATTACACACTGTATTACTATATAATGATACAGCACATTACACACTGTATTACTATATAATGATACGGCACATTACACACTGTATTACTATATAATGATACAACACATTACACACTGTATTACTATATAATGATACAGCACATTACACACTGTATTACTATATAATGATACAGCCACATTACACACGTCGTTTACTATATAATGATACAGCACATTACACACTGTATTACTATATAATGATACAGCACATTACACACTGTATTACTATATAATGATACAGCACATTACACACTGTATTACTATATAATGATACAGCACATTACACTGTATCTACTATATAATGATACGCACATTACACACTGTAAAACTATATAATGATACAGCACATTACACACTGTATTACTATATAATGATACAGCACATTACACACTGTATTACTATATAATGATACAGCACATTAAACACTGATATTACTATATTATGATACGAACATTACACTGTAATTACTATATAATGATACAGAACATTACACACTGTATTACTTTATAATGATACAGCACATTACACACTGTATTACTATATAATATGTCAGCACATTACACACTGTATTACCTATATAATGATACAGCACAATTACAACTGTATTACTATATAATGATACAGCAGATTACACACTGTATTACTATATAATGATACAGCACATTACACACTGTATTACTATATAATGATACAGCACATTACTACTGTATTACTATATAATGATACAGCACATTACACACTGTATTACTATATAATGATACAGCACATTACACTGTATTACTATATAATGATACAGCTACATTACACACTGTATTACTATATAATGATACAGCACATTACACACTGTATTACTATATAATGATACAGCACATTACACACAGTATTACTATATAATGATACTGCAAATTACACACTGTATTACTATATAATGATACAGCACATTACACACTGTATTACTATATAATGATACAGCACATTACACACTGTATTACTATATAATGATACAGCACATTACACTGTATTACTATATAATGATACAGCACATTACACACTGTATTACTATATAATGATACAGCACATTACACTGTATTACTATATAATGATACAGTACATTACACACTGTATTACTATATAATGATACGGCACATTACACTGTATTACTATATAATGATACAGCACATTACACACTGTATTACTATATAATGATACAGCACATTACACTGTATTACCTATATAATGATACAGCACATTACACACTGTATTACTATATAATGATACAGCACATTTCACACTGTATTACTAATAAATAAATGATACAGCACATTACACACTGTATTACTATATAATGATACGGCACATTACACACTGTATTACTTATATAATGATACAGCACATTACAAACTGGATTACTATATAATGATACAGCACATTACACACTGTATTACTATATAATGCTACAGCACATACACTGTATTACTATATAATGTTACGGCACATTACACTGTATTACTATATAATGATACGGCACATTTACACCACTGTATTACTATATAATGATACAGCACATTACACACTGTATTACTATATAATGATACAGCACATTACACACTGTATTACTATATAATGATACAGCACATTACACACTGTATTACTATATAATGATACAGCACATTACACTGTATTACTATATAATGATACGGCACATTACACTGCATTACTATATAATGATACGGCACATTACACTGTATTACTATATAATGATACGGCACATTACACTGTATTACTATATAATGATACAGCACATTACACACTGTATTACTATATAATGATACGGCACATTACACACTGTATTAGTATATAATGATACAGCACATTACACTGTATTACTATATAATGATACGGCACATTACACTGTATTACTATATAATGATATACAGCACATTACACACTGTATTACTATATAATGTTACAGCACATTACACACTTATTACTATATAATGATACAGCACATTACACTGTATTACTATATAATGATACAGCACATTACACACTGTATTACTATATAATGATACAGCACATTACACTGTTTTACTATATAATGATACAGCACATTACACACTGTATTACTATATAATGATACAGCACATTACACACTATATTACTATATAATGATACAGCTACATTACAACTGTTATAACTATATAATGTTACAGCACATTACACACTGTATTACTATATAATGACTACGCACATTACACACTGTATTACTATATAATGAATACAGCACATTACACACTGTATTACCTATATAATGATACAGACATTACACACTGTATTACTATATAATGATACAGCACATTACACTGTATACTATATAATAATACAGCACATTACACCTGTATTACTATATAATGATACAGTACATTACACACTGTATTACTATATAATGATACGGAACATTACACACTGTATTACTATATAATGATACAGCACATTACACACTGTTATTACTATATATTATATCGGCGCATTACACACTGTATTACTATATAATGATACAGCACATTACACACTATATTACTATATAACTGAATAAAGCACATTACACACTGTATTCACTATATAATGATACGGCACATTACACTGCATTACTATATAATGATACGGCACATTACACACTGTATTACTATATAATGATACAGCACATTACAGCACTGTAATTACTATATAGTGAGACAGCACATTACACAACTGTATTACTATATAATGATACGGGCACTTTACACAACTGTATTACTATATAATGATACAGCACATTACACACTGTATTACTATATAATGATACGCGCCACATTACACTGTATTACTATATAATGATACAGCACATTACACACTGTATTACTATATAATGATACAGCACATTTACACACTGTATTTACTATATAATGATACATCCCCCCAGCCCCACATTAACACTGTATTACTATATAATCAATACAGCACATTACACTGTATTACTATATAATGATACAGCACAATTACACACTGTATTACTATATAATGATACAGACCCATTACACACTGTATTACTATATAATGATACAGCACATTACACACTGTATTACTATATAATGATACAGCACATTACAAACTGTATTACTATATATGATACAGCACATTACACAACTGTAATTACTATATTAATAATACAGCACATTACACTGTATTACTATATAATGATACAGTACATTACACACTGTATTACTATATAATGATACAGCACATTACACACTGTATTACTATATAATGATACAGCACATTACACTGTAATACTATATAATGATACAGCACATTACACACTGTATTACTATATAATAATACAGCATATTACACACTGTATACTAATATAATGTAACAGCCACATTACACACTGTAATACGATATAATGATACAGCACATTACACACTGTATTACTATTCTAATGATACAGCACATTATACACTGTATTACTATATAATGATACAGCACATTACACAGTATTACTATATATAATGATACAGCACATTACACACTGTATTACTATATAATGATACAGCACATTACACACTGTTTACTATATAATGATACAGCACATTACACACTGTATTACTATATAATGATACAGCACATTACACACTGTATTACTATATAATGATACAGCACATTACACACTGTATTACTATATAATGATACAGCACATTACACACTGTATTACTATATAATGATACAGCAACATTACACACTGTATTACTATATAATGATACAGCACATTACAACTGTATTACTATATAATGATTACAGCACATTACACCTGTATTACTATTATAATGATACAGCACATTACACACTGTATTACTATATAATGATCAGCACATTACACCTGTATTACTATATAATGATACAGCACATTACACTGTATTACTATATAATGATACAGCATATACACACTGTATTACTATATAATGATACAGCACCATTACACACTGTATTACTATATAATGATACAGCACATTACACACTGTATTACTATATAATGATACAGCACATTAAACACTGTATTACTATATAATGATACAGCACATTACACAGTATTACTATATAATGATACAGCACATTACAAACTGTATTACTATATAATGATACGAGCACCATTACACACTGTATTACTATATAATGATACAGCACATTACACACTGTATTACTATATAATGATACAGCACATTACACACTGTATTACTATATAATGAATTACAGCACATTACACACTGTATTACTATATAATGATACAGCACATTACACACTCGTATTACTATATAATGATACAGCACATTACACACTGTATTACTTTATAATGATACAGCACATTACACACTGTATTTACTATATAATGAATACAGCACATTACACCTGTATTACTATATAATGATGACAGCTACATTACACACCTGTATTACTATATAATGATACAGCACATTACACACTGTATTACTATATAATGATACAGCACATTACACACTGTATAACTAATACATGATACAGCACATTACCAACTGTCTTACTATATAATGATTACAGCCATTACACGTATTACTATATAATGATACAGCACATTACCACTGTATTACTATATAATGATACAGCACATTACACACTGTATTACTATATAATGATACAGCACATTACACACTGTATTACTATATAATGATACAGCACATTACACTGTATTACTATATAGTGAGACAGCACATTACACACTGTATTACTATATAATGATACAGCACATTACACACTGTATTACTATATAATGATACAGCACATTACACACTGTATTACTATATAATGATACAGCACATTACACTGTATTACTATATAATGATACAGCACATTACACACTGTATTACTATATAATGATACAGCACATTACACACTGTATTACTATATAATAATACAGCACATTACACTGTATTACTATATAATGATACAGCACATTACACACTGTATCACTTATAATGATACAGCAACATTGCACACTGTAATTACTATATAATGATACAGCACATTACACACTGTATTACTATATAATGATACAGCACATTACACTGTATTACTATATTAATGATACAGCACATTACACACTGTATTACATTATAATGATAACTGCCACAGTTTACACTGTATTACTATATAATGATACAGCACATTACACACTGTATTACTATATAATGATACCGCACATTACACACTGTATTACTATATAATGATAACCGCACATTACACTGTATTACTATATAATGATTACAGCACATTACACACTGTATTACTCTTATAATGATACAGCACATACACACTGTATTACTAATAATGATACAGCACATACAACTGTAATTACTATATAATGATACAGCACATTACACACTGTATTACTCATATAATGATACAGCACATTACACACTGTATTACTATATAATGATACAGCACATTACACACTGTATTACTATATAAATATACGCAGCAATTACACACTGTATTACTATATAATGATCACGCACCATTACACTGTATTACTATATAATGATACTGCACATTACACTGTATTACTATATAATGATACAGCACATTACACACTGTATTACTATATTAATGATACAGCCACATTAGCACACTGTATTACTAATATAATGATACAGCACATTACACCACTGTATTACTATATAATGATACAGCACATTACACTGTATTACTATATAATGATACAGCACATTACACACTGTATTACTATATAATGATACAGCACATTATACACTGTATTACTATATAATGATACAGCACATTACACACTGTATTACTATATAATGATACAGCACATTACACACTGTATTACTATATAATGATACAGCACATTACACAGCTGTATTACTATATAATGATACAGCACATTACACACTGTATTACTATATAATGATACTGCACATTACACACTGTATTACTATATAATGATACAGCACATTACACACTGTATTACTATATAATGATACAGCACATTAGACACTGTATTACTATATAATCATACAGCACATTAGACACTGTATTACTATATAATCATACAGCACATTACACACTGTATTAGTATATAATGATACGGCACATTACACACTGTATTACTATATAATGATACAGCACATTACACTGTATTACTATATAATGATACAGCACATTACACACTGTATTACTATATAATGATACAGCACATTACACACTGTATTACTATATAATGATACAGCACATTACACACTGTATTACTATATAATGATACAGCACATTACACTGTATTACTATATAATGATACAGCACATTACACACTGTATTACTATATAATGATACAGCACATTACACACTGTATTACTATATAATGATACAGCACATTACACACTGTATTACTATATAATGATACAGCACATTACACACTGTATTACTATATAATGATACAGCACATTACACACTGTATTACTATATAATGATACAGCACATTACACTGTATTACTATATAATGATACAGCACATTACACACTGTATTACTATATAATGATACAGCACATTACACACTGTATTACTATATAATGATACAGCACATTACACACTGTATTACTATATAATGATACAGCACATTACACACTGTATTACTATATAATGATACAGCACATTACACACTGTATTACTATATAATGATACAGCACATTACACACTGTATTACTATATAATGATACAGCACATTACACACTGTATTACTATATAATGATACAGCACATTACACACTGTATTACTATATAATGATACAGCACATTACACACTGTATTACTATATAATGATACAGCACATTACACTGTATTACTATATAATGATACAGCACATTACACACTGTATTACTATATAATGATACAGCACATTACACACTGTATTACTATATAATGATACAGCACATTACACACTGTATTACTATATAATGATACAGCACATTTACACACTATATTACTATATAATGATACGGCACATTACACACTGTATTACTATATAATGATACAGCACATTACACACTGTATTACTATATAATGATACAGCACATTACACACTGTATTACTATATAATGATACAGCACATTACACACTGTATTACTATATAATGATACAGCACATTACACACTGTATTACTATATAATGATACAGCACATTACACTGTATTACTATATAATGATACAGCACATTACACTGTATTACTATATAATGATACAGCACATTACACTGTATTACTATATAATGATACAGCACATTACACACTGTATTACTATATAATGATACAGCACATTACATACTGTATTACTATATAATGATACAGCACATTACATACTGTATTACTATATAATGATACAGCACATTACATACTGTATTACTATATAATGATACAGCACATTACACACTGTATTACTATATAATGATACAGCACATTACACACTGTATTACTATATAATGATACAGCACATTACACACTGTATTACTATATAATGATACACCCACATTACACACTGTATTACTATATAATGATACAGCACATTACACACTGTATTACTATATAATGATACAGCACATTACACACTGTATTACTATATAATGATACAGCACATTACACACTGTATTACTATATAATGATACAGCACATTACACTTCTGTATTACTATATAATGATACAGCACTATTACCACTGTATTACTATATAATGATACAGCACATTACACACTATATTACTATATAATGATACAGCACATTACACACTATATTACTATATAATGATATAGGCACATTACACACTGTATTACTATATAATGATACAGCACATTACACACTGTATTACTATATAATGATACAGCACATTACACACTGTATTACTATATAATGATACAGCACATACACACTGTATTACTATATAATGATACAGCACATTACACACTGTATTACTATATAATGATACAGCACATTACACACTGTATTACTATATAATGATACAGCACATTACACTGTATTACTATATAATGATACAGCACATTACACACTGTATTACTATATAATGATACAGCACATTACACACTGTATTACTATATAATGATACAGCACATTACACACTGTATTACTATATAATGATACAGCACATTACACTGTATTACTATATAATGATACAGCACATTACACACTGTATTATCTATATAATGATACAGCACATTACACTGTATTACTATATAATGATACAGCACATTACACACTGTATTACTATATAATGATACAGCACATTACACACTGTATTACTATATAATGATACAGCACATTACACACTGTATTACTATATAATGATACAGCACATTACACACTGTATTACTATATAATGATTACAGCACATTACACACTGTATTACTATATAATGATACAGCACAGTACACACTGTATTACTATATAATGATACAGCAGCATTACACACTGTATTACTATATAATGATACAGCACATTACACACTGTATTACTATATAATGATACAGCACATTACACACTGTATTACTATATAATGATACAGCACATTACACACTGTATTACTATATAATGATACAGCACATTACACACTGTATTACTATATAATGATACAGCACATTACACACTGTATTACTATATAATGATACAGCACATTACACACTGTATTACTATATAATGATACAGCACATTACACACTGTATTACTATATAATGATACAGCACATTACACACTGTATTACTATATAATGATACAGCACATTACACTGTATTACTATATAATGATACAGCACATTACACACTGTATTACTATATAATGATACAGCACATTACACTGTATTACTATATAATGATACAGCACATTACACACTGTATTACTATATAATGATACAGCACATTACACACTGTATTACTATATAATGATACAGCACATTACACCTGTATTACTATATAATGATACAGCACATTACACACTGTATTACTATATAATGATACAGCACATTACACACTGTATTACTATATAATGATACAGCACATTACACACTGTATTACTATATAATGATACAGCACATTACACACTGTATTACTATATAATGATACAGCACATTACACACTGTATTACTATATAATGATACAGCACATTACACACTGTATTACTATATAATGATACAGCACATTACACACTGTATTACTATATAATGATACAGCAAATTACACACTGTATTACTATATAATGATACAGCACATTACACACTGTATTACTATATAATGATACAGCACATTACACACTGTATTACTATATAATGATACAGCACATTACACTGTATTACTATATAATGATACAGCACATTACACACTGTATTACTATATAATGATACAGCACATTACACACTGTATTACTATATAATGATACAGCACATTACACACTGTATTACTATATAATGATACAGCACATTACACTGTATTACTATATAATGATACAGCACATTACACACTGTATTACTATATAATGATACAGCACATTACACACTGTATTACTATATAATGATACAGCACATTACACACTGTATTACTATATAATGATACAGCACATTACACACTGTATTACTATATAATGATACAGCACATTACACACTGTATTACTATATAATGATACAGCACATTACACTGTATTACTATATAATGATACAGCACATTACACACTGTATTAGTATATAATGATACAGCACATTACACTGTATTACTATATAATGATACAGCACATTACACTGTATTACTATATAATGATACAGCACATTACACACTGTATTACTATATAATGATACAGCACATTACACACTGTATTAGTATATAATGATACAGCACATTACACACTGTATTACTATATAATGATACAGCACATTACACACTGTATTACTATATAATGATACAGCACATTACACACTGTATTACTATATAATGATACAGCACATTACACACTGTATTACTATATAATGATATAGAACATTACACTGTATTACTATATAATGATACAGCACATTACACTGTATTACTATATAATGATACAGCACATTACACACTGTATTACTATATAATGATACAGCACATTACACACTGTATTACTATATAATGATACAGCACATTACACACTGTATTACTATATAATGATATAGCACATTACACACTGTATTACTATATAATGATACAGCACATTACACACTGTATTACTATATAATGATACAGCACATTACACTGTATTACTATATAATGATACAGCACATTACACACTGTATTACTATATAATGATACAGCACATTACACACTGTATTACTATATAATGATACAGCACATTACACTGTATTACTATATAATGATACAGCACATTACACACTGTATTACTATATAATGATACAGCACATTACACACTGTATTACTATATAATGATACAGCACATTACACACTGTATTACTATATAATGATACGGCACATTACACACTGTATTACTATATAATGATACAGCACATTACACACTGTATTACTATATAATGATACAGCACATTACACACTGTATTACTATATAATGATACAGCACATTACACACTGTATTACTATATAATGATACAGCACATTACACACTGTATTACTATATAATGATACAGCACATTACACACTGTATTACTATATAATGATACAGCACATTACACTGTATTACTATATAATGATACAGCACATTACACACTGTATTACTATATAATGATACAGCACATTACACTGTAATACTATATAATGATACAGCACATTACACTGTATTACTATATAATGATACAGCACATTACACACTGTATTACTATATAATGATACAGCACATTACACACTGTATTACTATATAATAATACAGCACATTACACACTGTATTACTATATAATGATACAGCACATTACACTGTATTACTATATAATGATACAGCACATTACACTGTATTACTATATAATGATACAGCACATTACACACTGTATTACTATATAATGATACAGCACATTACACTGTATTACTATATAATGATACAGCACATTACACACTGTATTACTATATAATGATACGGCACATTACACACTGTATTACTATATAATGATACAGCACATTACACACTGTATTACTATATAATGATACAGCACATTACACACTGTATTACTATATAATGATACAGCACATTACACACTGTATTACTATATAATGATACAGCACATTATACACTGTATTACTATATAATGATACAGCATATTACACACTGTATTACTATATAATGATACAGCACATTACACACTGTATTACTATATAATGATACAGCACATTACACTGTATTACTATATAATGATACAGCACATTACACACTGTATTACTATATAATGATACAGCAAAGCTTTGTTTCATGCTGTCATTATTTTTACTCCTCAGATATGGAATTTGGCCTTATGGGTTTTTTAAGAAGCTGGGAGTTCCGGGACCTCAGCCTTTTCCATATATAGGGACTTTTCTGGGGTACCGCAAGGTAAGTGAGGTTGGCACAAATTTCTGTTGGTGGCAGAATACATATACAAACCTCAGGTTTATTTATGCTAGTGTTTGATGCCTGTACATAGCGTGTGATGTCTGTACATACTGTGTGTCATGTCTGTACATAGTGTGTGACAGTGTGTGACATCTGAAAATAGTGTGTCATGTATGTACATAGTGTGTGACAGTGTGTGACGCCTGTAAATAGTGTGTCATGTCTGTACATAGTGTGTGACGTCTGTACATAGTGTGTGACATTGTGTGATGCCTGTAAATAGTATGTGACAGTGTGTGACCCCTATAAATAGTGTGTGACAGTGTGTGACGCCTATATATAGTGTGTGACAGTGTGTGTGACGCCTATAAATAGTGTGTGACGCCTATAAATAGTGTGTGATGTCTATACATAGTGTTTGCCAGTGTGTGATGCTTGTAAATAGTGTGTGACGTCTGTACACAGTGTGTGACGTTTGTAGGCCGGTGAGGTAGCTCAGTTGGTAAATGCCCTGACTACAACAAAAAGCCTGTTTAAAAGATCCAAGGTCACAGGTTCAAATCCCGGCAGAGCCGACTCAGTCCTTCATCCTTCTGAGGTCGATAAAATAACTACCATTAAATTGGGTAATAATAACAACTATTACTATTCAGCTGCCGATTTGGTGAATTCCGAGAGCTGAAAAAGCGATTTGAGTCCCACTGGGAGAAAGGCGCTATATAAATACTAGTTATTATTATTACATAATGTGTGATGTCTGTACATAGTGTGTGATGTCTGTACATAGTGTGTGATGCCTGTACATAATGTGTGATGCCTGTACATAGTGTGTGATGTCTGTACATAGTGTGTGATGTCTGTACATAGTGTGTGATGTCTGTACATAGTGTGTGATGTCTGTACATAATGTGTGATGTCTGTACATAGTGTGTGATGTCTGTACATAGTGTGTGATGTCTGTACATAGTGTGTGATGTGTGTGTGATGCCTGTACATAGTGTGTGATGTCTGTACATAGTGTGTGATGTCTGTACATAGTGTGTGATGTGTGTGTGATGCCTGTACATAGTGTGTGATGTCTGTACATAGTGTGTGATGTGTGTGTGATGCCTGTACATAGTGTGTGATGTCTGTACGTAGTGTGTGTCAGTGTGGGATGTCTGTACATAGTGTGTGTTGTCTGTACGTAGTGTGTGTCAGTGTGTGATGCCTGTACATAGTGTGTGATGTCTGTACATAGTGAGTGATGTCTGTACATAGTGTGTGATGTGTGTGTGATGCCTGTACATAGTGTGTGATGTCTGTACATAGTGTGTGATGTCTGTACATAGTGTGTGATGTGTGTGTGATGCCTGTACATAGTGTGTGATGTCTGTACATAGTGTGTGATGTGTGTGTGATGCCTGTACATAGTGTGTGATGTCTGTACATAGTGTGTGATGCCTGTACATAGTGTGTGATGTCTGTACATAGTGTGTGATGTCCGTACATAGTGTGTGATGCCTGTACATAGTGTGTGATGTCCGTACATAGTGTGTGATGTCTGTACATAGTGTGTGATGCCTGTACATAGTGTGTGATGTCCGTACATAGTGTGTGATGTCCGTACATAGTGTGTGATGTCTGTACATAGTGTGTGATGCCTGTACATAGTGTGTGATGTCTGTACATAGTGTGTGATGCCTGTACATAGTGTGTGATGTGTGTGTGATGCCTGTACATAGTGTGTGATGTCTGTACATAGTGTGTGATGTCTGTACATAGTGTGTGATGTGTGTGTGATGCCTGTACATAGTGTGTGATGTCTGTACATAGTGTGTGATGTGTGTGTGATGCCTGTACATAGTGTGTGATGTCTGTACATAGTGTGTGATGTCTGTACATAGTGTGTGATGTGTGTGTGATGCCTGTACATAGTGTGTGATGTCTGTACATAGTGTGTGATGTCTGTACATAGTGTGTGATGCCTGTACATAGTGTGTGATGCCTGTACATAGTGTGTGATGTCTGTACATAGTGTGTGATGTGTGTGTGATGCCTGTACATAGTGTGTGATGCCTGTACATAATGTGTGATGTCTGTACATAGTGTGTGATGTCTGTACATAGTGTGTAATGTCTGTACATAGTGTGTGATGTCTGTACATAGTGTGTGATGTCTAATGTGTGATGCCTGTACATAGTGTGTGATGTCTGTACATAGTGTGTGATGTTTGTACATAGTGTGTGATGTCTGTACATAGTGTGTGATGCCTGTACATAATGTGTGATGTCTGTAATGTGTGATGTCTGTACATAGTGTGTGATGTCTGTACATAGTGTGTAATGTCTGTACATAATGTGTGATGTCTGTAATGTGTGATGTCTGTACATAGTGTGTGATGTCTGTACATAGTGTGTAATGTCTGTACATAGTGTGTGATGTCTGTAATGTGTGATGTCTGTACATAGTGTGTGATGTCTGTACATAGTGTGTAATGTCTGTACATAGTGTGTGATGTCTGTACATAGTGTGTGATGTCTGTACATAGTGTGTAATGTCTGTACATAGTGTGTGATGTCTGTAATGTGTGATGTCTGTACATAGTGTGTGATGTCTGTACATAATGTGTGATGCCTGTACATAGTGTGTGATGTCTGTACATGTGTGATGCCTGTACATAGTGTCTGTACATAGTGTGTGATGTCTGTACATAGTGTGTAATGTCTTTACATAATGTGTGATACCTGTACATAGTGTGTGATGTCTGTAATGTGTGATGTCTGTACATAGTGTGTGATGTCTGTACATAGTGTGTGATGTCTGTACATAATGTGTGATGCCTGTACATAGTGTGTGATGTCTGTACATAGTGTGTGATGCCTGTACATAGTGTGTGATGTCTGTACATAATGTGTGATGCCTGTACATAATGTGTGATGTCTGTACATAATGTGTGATGCCTGTACATAGTGTGTGATGTCTGTACATAGTGTGTGATGTCTGTACATAGTGTGTGATGCCTGTACATAGTGTGTGATGCCTGTACATAGTGTGTGATGTCTGTAAATAGTGTGTGATGTCTGTACATAGTGTGTGATGTCTGTACATAGTGTGTGATGTCTGTAAATAGTGTGTGATGCCTGTACATAGTGTGTGATGTCTGTACATAGTGTGTGATGCCTGTTGTAACGGTACCAACCGGATACCAAGGGTTAACACCAGGGAACAATGTCCTGCATAGGGAATCAGCAATTCACAACCCAGCCAGTTTTCAGGTTTTAAACAGAATAACACTTTATTTGAAGGCAGCATACAGATTTATACAGGTTTTTGACCCCCCCCCCCCCCCCAGATGGGGGTTGAAAGAATGTTGTACATTAGATAAAAGGGAGAAGCGCCCTTGACATGATACAATAGGATTATATTACTTAAACACTTCAACCACAGGACACTCTTGACTCTCCTTATCACTTAGGCGTTTCTCTCTGGGGGTGATCAAACAATAGAATGCTAAGCATTAATTAGATTGTAGCT
Organism: Bombina bombina; assembly: GCF_027579735.1. Taxonomy (NCBI): domain Eukaryota; kingdom Metazoa; phylum Chordata; class Amphibia; order Anura; family Bombinatoridae; genus Bombina; species Bombina bombina. Next base: position 1,032,833 of record NW_026511871.1, on the reverse strand, counting down.
GGATCCAGCCACTTGTGGTTAGAAAATAAAGTTAACACTTTCAGTCCTGACCGAAGGGTCTGTCACAGACAACCTTTCTTACGTTATAGTCCAGAAGTGGCTAGGTTTGCCACAATGCTCCCCCAGAACCAAGCCGGCATACACAGTCTGATCCCAACGGATCGGCTTGGGGATGTCCGGGGCAACAACTTTCGGCTCAAGTAAGCTACGGGGTGTTCTCCGCCATCTGCTCCAACTTGGCTCAGTACTGCCCCCACCCCAAACATGGAAGCGTCTCTTCCCGGAGGGACTGGGCTTGGGTAGTCACAGGGTTAACATTAGCGGGATCCATGGGAGCATAGGCAGAAACAAGGGGGGCCAAGTCATTTCCAAGGAGAACATCAGCAGGTAAGTCCTTCTTGACCCCCACATTCACAAGTCTAGCGCCCACTCCCCAATCCAAATGTACCCTGGCAACAGGTAGGCGGAACACAGTGCCCCCTGCTACCCTCACAGCCACAGTGTCTCCAGTGTGCTGTTTCTCAGGCACCAAGTTCTCTTGAAGCAAGGTCATGGTAGCACCAGTATCCCGTAGACAACTGACCTCCTTCCCATTCACTTTAACCCGTTGCCGGTTATTCCGGTGGGCAGCTTGCACGGGGTCTGCTTCATGTAGGCTGCCCCAGCATTCTGGCGCCTCTACGTAGCGGGCCACAGGCTGAGGATTATGTGGGATTCCGCCAGCGGGTCTTCTCCAGGACTGTGCTTGATTCGCTGCATTTAGGGGACACTCTGGTCTTTTGTGCCCTAGTTGCTTACATCCAAAGCACCGAATAGGTTGTGAGTAGCCCCGCGAATTGAACCGGGCTCTCTGAGGGTAGTTCGTGGCCGGAGGCCGTGTGGTATAGCGGTGCGCTGGGGGTTGGTAACTGGCAGCTGCTGGGGTGACTGGGGGTCTGTACTCCACTCTAGCAGTGGGCAATCGGTATACTGCTCCCCCTGCCCCTCGTACTGCCACGGATCCGCCAGTGGGTGCTGTATCCGGCACCAAATGGGGAGCTATCAGGGTTAAAGTAGCTCCCGAATCCCGAAGTCCCTGGACCGACATCACCTCATGCAGAATTCCCAGGGGTTCCTCGGCTTGGGTGCTCAACACCTCATGAGCGGCTGGCTCCGTTTGGTAATGGTGAGCAGCCGCCCTTGGGGCCAGGTTCTGTCTGACCTGGTTCCAAGCTTGTCTGCTCCGATTTTGGGTGCACTCACGTGCCATATGTCCCCACTGCTTGCAGGTGTGGCATTGTATATTAGCCCGTCCGTTGTTAGGCTGTAGTCCATGGTGCCTCCTGGCATCAAAATGCTGGTCTGCTAATCTGGCTGCTTCGGTTAAGGTGAGGGGTTTTCGATCTCTCACCCATTCTTGGGCTTCTGGGGACAAGCCGTTAAAGAATTGCTCCAACAGCATCAGTTGTCGCAATTCTTCCATGGTGGTAGCTTGGCTGGCCTGTATCCACCCCTGAGATGCTTGATCCAGCTTGTGGGCCCACTCTGCATGGGAATCTCTTTCTGGCTTGCGCAGGCCTCTAAACTTGCGCCGGTATGCCTCTGAGGTAATGGCATATCTTTCCAAGATCGCTCTCTTCACTTTAGCGTAATCCTTGCTGTCCTCCCTGGGTACAGCGCGATACGCTTCCGCTGCCCTACCGGCTAGCTTGCCTGCTAGCACCGGCACCCATACGGACTGCTCCAAATCATGTAACTCGCACAGTCTCTCAAAATCCTGTAAATACCCATCAATCTCATCCTTCTCCTCACAAAACATTTTAAATGCATGGTATGGGATTTTGGGTCTTACTGGGTTGCTGAGTGCGTCCAAAATGGATTCTGCTCGGGAGGATGCATTCCGCGGACTGTGTGCCATCACGTACTCCTGCACATCTGCCATTACCACGGATAGCATATCCCGTGGTACAGGTTGGGGTAAAAATTCCAGCCTGGTCCTCATTTCCCTCTGGTATAGGGTCTCCTCCATGGCTGCTGGAGGCGTAGCGCTGCGAGCTCTGTCTCCCTCCATCAGCTCAGCAATTAATATAGCCTTGAGTTTGCTGCTGCCTATCTTTCCCCTGGCTTCTAGCAGTTCCTTTTACGTTTGTCTCTTTAGCTTAGAATAATCCATCTCCATTCACTTCGGTCCCTGGTACTCCTTCCATCTTAGTCAGTATTGTAGTAATCCCCCTCTTCCTGAGGTTACTGGCTTGTGTAGTTGCTCTTCTGGGCGATAAGGTTCATTCCGTTGCTTGCCACCAATTGTAACGGTACCAACCGGATACCAAGGGTTAACACCAGGGAACAATGTCCTGCATAGGGAATCAGCAATTCACAACCCAGCCAGTTTTCAGGTTTTAAACAGAATAACACTTTATTTGAAGGCAGCATACAGATTTATACAGGTTTTTGACCCCCCCCCCCCCCCAGATGGGGGTTGAAAGAATGTTGTACATTAGATAAAAGGGAGAAGCGCCCTTGACATGATACAATAGGATTATATTACTTAAACACTTCAACCACAGGACACTCTTGACTCTCCTTATCACTTAGGCGTTTCTCTCTGGGGGTGATCAAACAATAGAATGCTAAGCATTAATTAGATTGTAGCTGGATCCAGCCACTTGTGGTTAGAAAATAAAGTTAACACTTTCAGTCCTGACCGAAGGGTCTGTCACAGACAACCTTTCTTACGTTATAGTCCAGAAGTGGCTAGGTTTGCCACACCTGTACATAGTGTGTGACGTCTGTACATAGTGTGTGATGTCTGTACATAGTGTGTGATGCCTGTACATAGTGTGTGATGTCTGTACATAATGTGTGATGTCTGTACATAGTGTGTGATGCCTGTACATAATGTGTGATGTCTGTACATAGTGTGTGATGTCTGTACATAGTGTGTGATGTCTGTACATAGTGTGTGATGCCTGTACATAGTGTGTGACGTCTGTACATAGTGTGTAATGCCTGTACATAGTGTGTGATGTCTGTACATAATGTGTGATGTCTGTACATAGTGTGTGATGCCTGTACATAGTGTGTGATGTCTGTACATAGTGTGTGATGTCTGTACATAGTGTGTGATGTCTGTACATAATGTGTGATGTCTGTACATAGTGTGTGATGTCTGTACATAGTGTGTGATGTCTGTACATAGTGTGTGATGTCTGTACATAGTGTGTGATGCCTGTACATAGTGTGTGATGTCTGTACATAGTGTGTGATGCCTGTACATAGTGTGTGATGTCTGTACATAGTGTGTGATGTCTGTACATAGTGTGTGATGCCTGTACATAGTGTGTGATGTCTGTACATAGTGTGTGATGCCTGTAAATAGTGTGTGATGTCTGTACATAGTTGTAACGGTACCAACCGGATACCAAGGGTTAACACCAGGGAACAATGTCCTGCATAGGGAATCAGCAATTCACAACCCAGCCAGTTTTCAGGTTTTTAAACAGAATGACTTTTATTAAGGCTCATATGCCCAGTATTTATGCAGGTCTGACCCCCCCCAGAAGGGGGGTTGAAAGAATGTTGTACATTAGATGAAGGGAACACACCCTTGACATGATACAATAGATTTACCTTGCTTAAGCTGATAACAATTTAAACACAAGATACATTTGGCTTTTCTTATCACCTAAGCATTTGCTCTCTGAGGGTGATTAAACAATGGACTGTGTATTAATAACATTAATGACAGTGCACAATAGTTGAGGCTAAAGCTGAACACAGTTAACTCTTTCAGTGCTGACAGAAGGGTCTGTCACATCTACATAGCACAATATACAGCCTATAGACAAGCTTTCTTACGTTATAGTCCAGAAGTGGCTAGGTTTGCCACAATGCTCCCCCAGAACCAAGCCGGCATACACAGTCTGATCCCAACGGATCGGCTTGGGGATGTCCGGGGCAACTTTCGGCTCAATTAAGCTACGGGGTGTTCTCCGCCATCTGCTCCAACTTGGCTCAGTACTGCCCCCACCCCAAACATGGAAGCGTCTCTTCCCAGAGGGACTGGGCTTGGGTAGTCACAGGGTTAACATCAGCGGGATCCATGGGAGCATAGGCAGAAACAAGGGGGGCCAAGTCATTTCCAAGGAGAACATCAGCAGGTAAGTCCTTCTTGACCCCCACATTCACAAGTCTAGCGCCCACTCCCCAATCCAAATGTACCCTGGCAACAGGTAGGCGGAACACAGTGCCCCCTGCTACCCTCACAGCCATAGTGTCTCCAGTGTGCTGTTTCTCAGACACCAAGTTCTCTTGAAGCAAGGTCATGGTAGCACCAGTATCCCGTAGACCACTGACCTCCTTCCCATTCACTATAACCCGCTGCCGGTTATTCCGGTGGGCAGCTTGCACGGGGTCTGCTTCATGTAGGCTGCCCCAGCATTCTGGCGCCTCTACGTAGCGGGCCGCAGGCTGAGGATTATGTGGGATTCCGCCGGCGGGTCTTCTCCAGGACTGTGCTTGATTTGCTGCGTTTAGGGGACACTCTGGTCTTTTGTGCCCTAGTCGCTTACATCCAAAGCACCGAATAGGTTGTGAGTAGCCCCGCGAATTGAACCGGGCTCTCTGAGGGTAGTTCGTGGCCGGAGGCCGCTTAGTATAGCGGTGCGCCGGGGGCTGGTAACTGGCCGCTGCTGGGGTGACTGGGGGTCTGTACTCCACTCTAGCAGTGGGCAATCGGTATACCGCTCCCCCTGCTCCTCGTACTGCCACGGATCCGCCCGTGTGTACTGTATCCGGCACCAAATGGGGAGCTATCAGGGTTAAAGTAGCTCCCAAATCCCGAAGTCCCTGGACCTCCTTCCCCTCTACGGTCCCCAGCTGGCGGGGATGTTGCCAGTTATCGGCGGCCCGGACCGACATCACCTCATGCAGAATTCCCAGGGGTTCCTCGGCTTGGGTGCTCAACACCTCATGAGCGGCTGGCTCCGTTTGGTAATGGTGAGCAGCCGCCCTTGGGGCCTGGTTCTGTCTGACCTGGTTCCAAGCTTGTCTGCTCCGATTTTGGGTGCACTCACGTGCCATATGTCCCCACTGCTTGCAGGTGTGGCATTGTATATTCGCCCGTCCGTTGTTAGGCTGTAGTCCATGGTGCCTCCTGGCATCAAAATGCTGGTCTGCTAATCTGGCTGCTTCGGTTAAGGTGAGGGGTTTTCGATCTCTCACCCATTCTTGGGCTTCTGGGGACAAGCCGTTAAAGAATTGCTCCAACAGCATCAGTTGTCGCAATTCTTCCATGGTGGTAGCTTGGCTGGCCTGTATCCACCCTTGAGATGCTTGATCCAGCTTGTGGGCCCACTCTGCATGTGAATCTCTTTCTGGCTTGCGCAGGCCTCTAAACTTGCGCCGGTATGCCTCTGAGGTAATGGCATATCTTTCCAAGATCGCTCTCTTCACTTTAGCGTAATCCTTGCTGTCCTCCCTGGGTACAGCGCGATACGCTTCCGCTGCCCTACCGGCTAGCTTGCCTGCTAGCACCGGCACCCATACGGACTGCTCCAAATCATGTAACTCGCACAGTCTCTCAAAATCCTGTAAATACCCATCGATCTCATCCTTCTCCTCACAAAACATTTTAAATGCATGGTATGGGATTTTAGGTCTTACTGGGTTGCTGAGTGCGTCCAAAATGGATTCTGCTCGGGAGGATGCATTCCGCGGACTGTGTGCCATCACGTACTCCTGCACATCTGCCATTACCACGGATAGCATATCCCGTGGTACAGGTTGGGGTAAAAATTCCAGCCTGGTCCTCATTTCCCTCTGGTATAGGGTCTCCTCCATGGCTGCTGGAGGCGTAGCGCTGCGAGCTCTGTCTCCCTCCATCAGCTCAGCAATTAATATAGCCTTGGGTTTGCTGCTGCCTATCTTTCCCCTGGCTTCTAGCAGTTCCTTTAACGTTTGTCTCTTTAGCTTAGAATAATCCATCTCCATTCACTTCGGTCCCTGGTACTCCTTCCATCTTAGTCAGTATTGTAGTAATCCCCCTCTTCCTGAGGTTACTGGCTTGTGTAGTTGCTCTTCTGGGCGATAAGGTTCATTCCGTCGCTTGCCACCAATTGTAACGGTACCAACCGGATACCAAGGGTTAACACCAGGGAACAATGTCCTGCATAGGGAATCAATTGTAACGGTACCAACCGGATACCAAGGGTTAACACCAGGGAACAATGTCCTGCATAGGGAATCAGCAATTCACAACCCAGCCAGTTTTCAGGTTTTTAAACAGAATGACTTTTATTAAGGCTCATATGCCCAGTATTTATGCAGGTCTGACCCCCCCCAGAAGGGGGGTTGAAAGAATGTTGTACATTAGATGAAGGGAACACACCCTTGACATGATACAATAGATTTACCTTGCTTAAGCTGATAACAATTTAAACACAAGATACATTTGGCTTTTCTTATCACCTAAGCATTTGCTCTCTGAGGGTGATTAAACAATGGACTGTGTATTAATAACATTAATGACAGTGCACAATAGTTGAGGCTAAAGCTGAACACAGTTAACTCTTTCAGTGCTGACAGAAGGGTCTGTCACATCTACATAGCACAATATACAGCCTATAGACAAGCTTTCTTACGTTATAGTCCAGAAGTGGCTAGGTTTGCCACAATAGTGTGTGATGTCTGTACATAGTGTGTGATGTCTGTAAATAGTGTGTGATGTCTGTACATAGTGTGTGATGTCTGTACATAGTGTGTGATGTCTGTAAATAGTGTGTGATGTCTGTACATAGTGTGTGATGTCTGTACATAGTGTGTGATGTCTGTAAATAGTGTGTGATGTCTGTACATAGTGTGTGATGTCTGTAAATAGTGTGTGACGCCTGTACATAGTGTGTAATGTCTGTACATAGTGTGTGATGTCTGTACATAGTGTGTGATGTCTAATGTGTGATGCCTGTACATAGTGTGTGATGCCTGTACATAGTGTGTGATGTCTGTACATAATGTGTGATGTCTGTACATAGTGTGTGATGCCTGTACATAATGTGTGATGTCTGTACATAGTGTGTGATGTCTGTACATAGTGTGTGATGTCTGTACATAGTGTGTGATGTCTGTACATAGTGTGTGATGCCTGTACATAGTGTGTGACGTCTGTACATAGTGTGTAATGCCTGTACATAGTGTGTGATGTCTGTACATAATGTGTGATGTCTGTACATAGTGTGTGATGCCTGTACATAATGTGTGATGTCTGTACATAGTGTGTAATGCCTGTACATAGTGTGTGATGTCTGTACATAATGTGTGATGTCTGTACATAGTGTGTGATGCCTGTACATAATGTGTGATGTCTGTACATAGTGTGTGATGTCTGTACATAGTGTGTGATGTCTGTACATAGTGTGTGATGCCTGTACATAGTGTGTGATGTCTGTACATAGTGTGTGATGCCTGTACATAGTGTGTGATGTCTGTACATAGTGTGTGATGTCTGTACATAGTGTGTGATGCCTGTACATAGTGTGTGATGTCTGTACATAGTGTGTGATGCCTGTAAATAGTGTGTGATGTCTGTACATAGTGTGTGATGTCTGTACATAGTGTGTGATGTCTGTACATAGTGTGTGATGCCTGTACATAGTGTGTGATGTCTGTACATAGTGTGTGATGCCTGTAAATAGTGTGTGATGTCTGTACATAGTGTGTGATGTCTGTACATAGTGTGTGATGTCTGTACATAGTGTGTGATGTCTGTACATAGTGTGTGATGTCTGTACATAGTGTGTGATGCCTGTACATAGTGTGTGATGTCTGTAAATAGTGTGTGATGCCTGTACATAGTGTGTGATGCCTGTACATAGTGTGTGACTTCTGTACATAGTGTGTGATGCCTGTACATAGTGTGTGATGCCTGTACATAGTGTGTGATGTCTGTACATAGTGTGTGATGTCTGTACATAGTGTGTGATGCCTGTACATAGTGTGTGATGCCTGTACATAGTGTGTGACGTCTGTACATAGTGTGTGATGCCTGTACATAGTGTGTGACGTCTGTACATAGTGTGTGATGCCTGTACATAGTGTGTGATGTGTGTGTGACGCCTGTACATAGTGTGTGATGTCTGTACATAGTGTGTGATGTCTGTACATAGTGTGTGATGCCTGTACATAGTGTGTGATGTCTGTACATAATGTGTGATGCCTGTACATAGTGTGTGATGCCTGTACATAGTGTGTGATGTCTGTACATAGTGTGTGATGCCTGTACATAGTGTGTGATGCCTGTACATAGTGTGTGATGTCTGTACATAGTGTGTGATGCCTGTACATAGTGTGTGATGCCTGTACATAGTGTGTGATGTCTGTACATAGTGTGTGATGTCTGTACATAATGTGTGATACCTGTACATAGTGTGTGATGTCTGTAATGTGTGATGTCTGTACATAGTGTGTGATGTCTGTACATAGTGTGTGATGCCTGTACATAGTGTGTGATGTCTGTACATAGTGTGTGGTGATGTCTGTACATAGTGTGTGATGTCTGTACATAGTGTGTGATGTCTGTACATAGTGTGTGATGTCTAATGTGTGATGCCTGTACATAGTGTGTGATGTCTGTACATAGTGTGTGATGTCTGTACATAGTGTGTGATGTCTGTACATAGTGTGTGATGTCTGTACATAGTGTGTGATGTCTGTAATGTGTGATGCCTGTACATAGTGTGTGATGCCTGTACATAGTGTGTGATGCCTGTACATAGTGTGTGATGTCTGTACATAGTGTGTGACGCCTGTACATAGTGTGTGATGTCTGTACATAGTGTGTGATGCCTGTACATAGTGTGTGATGTCTGTACATAGTGTGTGATGTCTGTACATAGTGTGTGATGCCTGTACATAGTGTGTGATGTCTGTACATATTGTGTGATGTCTGTACATAGTGTGTGATGTCTGTACATAGTGTGTGATGTCTAATGTGTGATGCCTGTACATAGTGTGTGATGTCTGTACATAGTGTGTGACGCCTGTACATAGTGTGTGATGCCTGTACATAATGTGTGATGTCTGTACATAGTGTGTGATGTCTGTACATAGTGTGTGATGTCTGTACATAGTGTGTGATGCCTGTACATAGTGTGTGATGTCTGTACATAGTGTGTGATGCCTGTACATAATGTGTGATGCCTGTACATAGTGTGTGATGTCTGTACATAGTGTGTGATGTCTGTACATAGTGTGTGGTGATGTCTGTACATAGTGTGTGATGCCTGTACATAGTGTGTGATGTCTGTACATAGTGTGTGATGTCTGTACATAGTGTGTGATGTCTGTACATAGTGTGTGATGTCTAATGTGTGATGCCTGTACATAGTGTGTGATGCCTGTACATAGTGTGTGATGTCTGTACATAGTGTGTGATGCCTGTACATAGTGTGTGATGTCTGTACATAGTGTGTGATGCCTGTACATAGTGTGTGATGTCTGTACATAGTGTGTGATGTCTGTACATAGTGTGTGATGTCTGTACATAGTGTGTGATGTCTGTACATAGTGTGTGATGCCTGTACATAGTGTGTGATGTCTGTACATAGTGTGTGATGTCTGTACATAGTGTGTGGTGATGTCTGTACATAGTGTGTGTCAGTGTGTGATGTCTGTACATAGTGTGTGATGTCTGTACATAGTGTGTGATGTCTGTACATAGTGTGTGATGTCTGTAGTGTGTGATGCCTGTACATAGTGTGTGATGTCTGTACATAGTGTGTGATGCCTGTACATAGTGTGTGATGTCTGTACATAGTGTGTGGTGATGTCTGTACATAGTGTGTGTCAGTGTGTGATGTCTGTACATAGTGTGTGATGTCTGTACATAGTGTGTGTCAGTGTGTGATGTCTGTACATAGTGTGTGATGTCTGTACATAGTATGTGTCAGTGTGTGATGCCTGTACATAGTGTGTGATGTCTGTACATAGTGTGTGATGTCTAATGTGTGATGCCTGTACATAGTGTGTGATGTCTGTACATAGTGTGTGATGTCTGTACATAGTGTGTGATGTCTGTAATGTGTGATGCCTGCACATAGTGTGTGATGTCTGTACATAGTGTGTGATGTCTGTACATAGTGTGTGATGTCTGTAATGTGTGATGCCTGTACATAGTGTGTGATGTCTGTACATAGTGTGTGATGTCTGTAATGTGTGATGTCTGTACATAGTGTGTGATGTCTGTACATAGTGTGTGATGCCTGTACATAGTGTGTGATGCCTGTACATAGTGTGTGATGTCTGTACATAGTGTGTGGTGATGTCTGTACATAGTGTGTAATGCCTGTACATAGTGTGTGATGTCTGTACATATTGTGTGATGTCTGTACATAGTGTGTGATGTCTGTACATAGTGTGTGGTGATGCCTGTACATAGTGTGTGATGTCTGTACATAGTGTGTAGTGTCTGTACATAGTGTGTGGTGATGTCTGTACATAGTGTGTGATGTCTGTACATAGTGTGTGATGTCTGTACATAGTGTGTGGTGATGCCTGTACATAGTGTGTGATGTCTGTACATAGTGTGTGATGTCTGTACATATTGTGTGGTGATGTCTGTACATAGTGTGTGATGTCTGTACATAGTGTGTGGTGATGCCTGTACATAGTGTGTGATGTCTGTACATAGTGTGTGGTGATGTCTGTACATAGTGTGTGATGCCTGTACATAGTGTGTGATGCCTGTACATAGTGTGTGATGCCTGTACATAGTGTGTGATGTCTGTACATAGTGTGTGATGCCTGTACATAGTGTGTGATGCCTGTACATAGTGTGTGATGTCTGTACATAGTGTGTGATGTCTGTACATAGTGTGTGATGCCTGTACATAGTGTGTGATGTCTGTACATAGTGTGTGATGTCTGTACATAGTGTGTGATGTCTGTACATAGTGTGTGATGCCTGTACATAGTGTGTGATGTCTGTACATAGTGTGTGATGTCTGTACATAGTGTGTGATGTCTGTACATAATGTGTGATGCCTGTACATAGTGTGTGATGCCTGTACATAGTGTGTGATGCCTGTACATAAGGGATTAAATGCCATATCCTCCTCTGTGGAAAGAATAACCTAATAACTATATACATTCTTGGTTTAACATAAACTCAACTTTGTTTCTAAACGTAGAAATAAATAACGACACCAAATAAATAATGACACAACAACTTTTTATGGTTAGAGAAAACCCGCAGGTCATGTTTATTGTGGCAACACAAGAACTAACGACCGTCTGAATAAACATGGACCAGGGGGGGCGGCAATCAGGTACTAGCTAAACGTAGTAACCCATGCTAACAAGATGGGCAGTACCAGGGCGCAGGAGAAGAAGCAGAGCGTAGCTCAATACTGAAAAACAGGGAATTCTCGGCATCGGAATCACACGGGCAGGGAACACCCCAGACGTGCGTCTGGGGACTTCACCCCTGGCCGGAAGTGCCGTCACTCTACCTCGATCACATCCTGCCCCCGGACACTGTCCACCCGCCAGCCCAGGGTGCAAACCACCACTCCGTACCAGTAGGGCCAGGATCAAAAAGGTGCGAAAACCAGATTGAAATACCTGGGGAGCTGAAACTTAACGTCCTTGGGCTTACAGAAATAGGCTGGTTAGCCCTCATCATGCCTTCGGATAGCCCTAATCCCTGGGGACCACCATAAGGACGGATCCCCCTACTGATTGCAAAATAATAAACAAAGGGAGGGAAAGGGTGGGGAAAACTTTGAGAAAAACAGCAGAAAGAGGACTTGTGCTTCCTGTACTGGGCTTAAAAAGGTAAGCTGGAACCCCTCCTCTCTTTCTGCAACATTGTTTCACACACACAACACAACACTCCCCTCCTCCGTCTTGGCCTTAACCCTTATGTGCATTCCAGGCAATTTGCCTTACATTTCCTTAAGGGATTAAATGCCATATCCTCCTCTTTGGAAAGAATAACCTAATAACTATATACATTCTTGGTTTAACATAAACTCAACTTAGTTTCTAAACGTAGAAATAAATAACGACACCAAATAAATAATGACACAACAACTTTTTATGGTTAGAGAAAACCCGCAGGTCACGTTTATTGTGGCAACACAAGAACTAACGACCGTCTGAATAAACATGGACCAGGGGGGCGGCAATCAGGTACTAGCTAAACGTAGTAACCAATGCTAACAAGATGGGCAGTACCAGGGCGCAGGAGAAGAAGCAGAGCGTAGCTCAATACTGAAAAACAGGGAATTCTCGGCATCGGAATCACACGGGCAGGGAACACCCCAGACGCGCGTCTGGTGACTTCACCCCTGGCCGGAAGTGCCGTCACTCTACCTCGATCACATCCTGCCCCCGGACACTGTCCACCCGCCACAAGATCACCCAAATATCAAGGGCCACTCTTGCCGCCACCCAACTCACACAAATAGGAGTAGGGACTGTCGTATATCTGCAATAAACAGGTCCATGCCATGGTCCGTAAGATGGACCCCGTCGCCTCGGTACAGGCTCCGGTCAGCGGCCGTAATGAACTTGTGTTCCACAACAAAACCTCCTAGCTCACACATAAGCTTCCTAACATCTCTATTGAGCTTCTTGCGAACTTGGAACGCTGCCCTATGATTAGCCATGTGTCTCCACGTCAACCTAGGTATAATGTTTGACCAGCCCATTCTCACACCAGGCAACCAAGCTTTAAAGGTGCGCAGATCTGATTGGATCACTGCACTCAAGTCCCGGCCGGGAATTGAGCCTAGATCATTTCCACCTAAGTGGATGATCAGAACATGGGGTTTCTCCCACCGCCTCATGGCGGATTGCAGTAAACCAGGCAGATCTGCCCAGCAAAGGCCTCTTCTCCCTAACCACCTAACGACAACCCTAGAGAATGAGAACCCTAGCTGCTGCCCTCCAGGTTGCGATGCTGCTCGGATAGCCGCCCAGTGTACGAACGAGTGCCCAACGATCCAGGCACGAAGCGGCCCACTTCTAGGCCCTGCAAGAGAAACAAGAGTTAGGGCATATCATGACCAAGTGCAATTGCAACATTATCAACCTGCAAATATTAACATTGGGATATAAGTGGCCTAACGTAAATCTGATACCTCTTAGACTTCCACCTCCCAAGCGCCATTATGCGGTCAGCCGACCAGCCTAAAGTTGCCGCCGTCGTAGCAGCTCCAACCCTAAAGGAGTGAGGAGCTATGGTATTGAGATTCAAACCCACTTTTTTAGCCGCTCACCCCAAAACCTTCCGAAATTGAAACCTCGTAAGGGGAGTACCATCCTGATGAATTAAAAATCTAGCCGCACCCACTGGACGCCTGTCCGAGAAGGTCTTCAACAGGGCACTAGGGCAGCAAGGGGAACCCGCGTGCGCGGGTAGCGACAGCCAGGCCCCCCTACCATCCTGATCGACTTTCGATTGAGGGATGAAAAGCAATACCCCATTATCCGTAAACCTGACGTGCTCCGCCAGGACACCACCCACTTTCGCCAACTTAGACTGCGGGACCAATTCCCCCACTCGGAGTGCGCCATGAAACGCCATGGCGAACGCCGCGGAAAAAAGCCGAACCTCGTAGTCCGAGGAACATACCTCCGGTAGAACCCGAAGCAGGAGGACCAACCTGTCTGCCGTTATGGGTTCCCTAACGTCCGGACGCCGCACTTCCGTCCTTCTCCAACCCCTCAGGATTTGACGAATCAAAAACGTTTTCGAAGAGTCCGTCAGGGTGAATAGTTTACAGAAAAAGGACACCGCTGCTAACCGTGCGGATACCGCCCCTTTCTTAGCTAGCTTAGTCCTAAGCTCCGCGAGCCAGCGCAATAGTTAATCTTGCTCACCAGCACAAGAAGGAAATCCTTGGACATCACAGAAGAATACCCATTCTTCCCAGTACCTTACATAGAACTTCCAAGTGGAAGGTGCCAGGGACGCCTTCAGCACCGGAATCAGGGACTGCCATCCAAAGCCACCTGCCAAAGAAAAGGAGGACAGGGAAAGCCATGAGTGGCAGCCTTAGGAGCACATTTCCTAAAATTTTCCCATTGAAAGCGAGATAGTGCATCAGCAATAACGTTATCAACCCCTGGGACATGCCTGGCCCGAAACTCAATGTTCCGCTTAAGGCATCTCAAAACCAGAATCCTCAGATATCGGATTACTGGTGGTGAAGAAGAAGAAAGACCGTTGATGGCAAAAACCACGCTCAAATTGTCCGTCCAAAAAATTACTGAACGGTTTTCGAGCTTGTCCCCCCAGATCTCCAACGCCACCAGAATGGGGAAAAGCTCCAGAAGGCACATGTTCCTGGTAAGGCCCCTGGCCACCCACTCGGTGAGCCAAGGTTCGGCGCTCCACTCACCGTTGAAATAGGCGCCGTATCCAAAACCCCCAGCAGCGTCAGTAAAGAGGTGCAGGTCTCGCGCCGGAGTCTGAGGGGTTCTCCAAATACAGATCCCATTGAAATCCCTGAGGAACAGATCCCAGACATGGAGGTCTTCCTTCATGTCTTTATTAACCATTAGTTTGTCTTTGGGGGAAATAACTCCCGGCAACATGCGCTCCATTCTCTTCAGGAAGATCCTCCCCATCGGGATGACCCTCCCTGCGAAGTTGAGCAGACCCAAAACAGATTGAAGCTCTTTCAGCGTGCAAAACTGTGCCGCTGCGAGTCTCCTGACTTCTGTCAACATCTTCCGGACTTTATCCACCGGAAGCCTACATTCCTGGGCTACCGAATCAATTTTGATACCCAGGAAAGTAAGACACGTGCAAGGGCCCTCCGTTTTGTCTTCTGCTAAGGGAACTCCAAATTTCTCCATCAACAGCCGCATGGCGTAAAGGAGCAGCTCACATTCCCTAGATTCCTGTCTACCTACCAGGAGAAAGTCGTCCAAGTAGTGAGCAATCCTATCTTCCCCTGTCACTTCCGCAACCGCCCAATGCAAAAAGGAACTAAACGCCTCAAAATAGGCGCAGGAAACGGAACACCCCATGGGCAAACAACGGTCGACATAATAGTGTCCGGCGAAGAAACATCCCATTAAATAAAATGATGCAGGGTGGATCGGCAAGAGTCTGAAAGCAGACTCGATGTCAAGCTTGGCCAATAACGCCCCTTGACCCAATCTCCGTACCACTTGTAACGCATCATCAAATGACTGGTAATATACCGTACTCAAGTCCTGAGGAATGGCGTCATTAACCGACTTTCCTTTCGGGTAGGAAAGATGTTGTATCATCCTAAATTTTCCCGGGTCCTTTTTGGGCACAACCCCTAGAGGCGAGATAACCAATCCCGGCATAGGTCTCTCCCTAAACGGGCCAGCCATTCTACCCAGTGAAACCTCCTTACCCAATTTCTCCTTCAATGCCTCTGGGAACAGGGAGGCAGATTTCAGGTTCTTGCGAGATGCAGCACCCGAAACTGGACCCTGTACGGGGATAACAAAACCTTCCCGGAGCCCTGACTCCAACAAGGCCGCCGCCACCCTATCGGGGTAGAGCGTGAGCCACATACTAATTGCGGCCACCTTCAGCGGGGTGTCCGCTCTTACCGACAGCAGGGCCTCTTGGCCCAGTCCTGTCCTGTTTGTCCCCTTTTTTAACGCAATCCGCGGCTGGGTGAAATCCTCCGCAGATGCGACAAGCGTGCCGAAAGGAACACGTGGTTCCCAACGTGCATTGTTTGTCCTGAAATTTCCAACAGACCCCTGCTGGGCGTCTGCGAGATCTATTGGCGGATCGAAACTGCGTTGAACCCGCCGGGGAACCAGAAGTACCTTGCGATTTCTCGGGACCCAGCCGGGCCCAGAGGGGAACCAGAGTTGCATTTCTACGCACCCAAAATCCAATAGTGAATTACCCACCATCTTTCTGCGGAACTCCTCGTCATAATCACGCCAGGCACCATCGCGATAATTATCAGCAATTATCTCCATGTTTTCCATGTATTTCAACACGGCTAAACACTGGTCTGGCCTTTTCTGCAAGTAACAAGACGCATAGATCCTGAAACAACGGCGCCACTCGTGAAACGTGTCTGGGCGCTGGTACTTCTTGGGGCCTGTCCCATCCTCCGCTCTCGCCTTCTGCCTTAGGGCTTCCACCGAGAGCTCGAAGATGTTAACAAACTTCCCCTCTTGAATTCTCCGCACTGTCTTAGTCTTCAAATGCTCGTGCAGATCATAGGAAGACCAGGACCTAGTGTCCCCCTGGAGCGCCACCTTAGGATTAACGGGCCTCCCCACCCCACTTACCCGAAGTCTGGGTTGGGCCGCCCTATCGGACCTATCAGGGGCAATATGGTAATAACGGTCATGCAAACCCCCTGTTGCTGATCTCTTCTCTTCAGTTAACCATCTAAGCATCTTATACATTCGTTTATTGCCCTTCCCATGCAACCCCAGCTCCTTATCATTTTCTGACCCAGAATCATCCGAGGATGAGGTGAAACCCCGCAACCCCACTGAAACTGAGGACTCACCATCTCTCACACCGGTCCT
The DNA here is from genome assembly GCF_027579735.1 of Bombina bombina. Classification (NCBI taxonomy): domain Eukaryota; kingdom Metazoa; phylum Chordata; class Amphibia; order Anura; family Bombinatoridae; genus Bombina; species Bombina bombina. Next base: position 1,016,309 of record NW_026511871.1, on the reverse strand, counting down.
GTTTGGAATCGCCACGACTCCCGAAGTAGAAGGACGCTCATCCTCTGACACCATGGAGTCCGGGCCGCTCTCAGCACCTCTCTCCAACCCGCTGCCTGAATCTCCTGATGTAGCCATGTCACTTTCCTGCAAAAGAGATTGCCAGAGAGGAGTACCACGAAGGGGAAGGTCTGTTCTACCCCTCCCCCTGTGCCCAGACCGCTCATTCATCCCCTCACACACATCGTGGTTGCCTTCGCAACCTGCAACTTCATCATACACACCCTGCTCATCTTCTGTAAAGTCCTCTATCTCTTCACTAAAATGTACTGATTTCTGGGTGATTGGGATGGCTTTCTTACGCCTAGTCGATGCAACCACTAAATCTAAACTCTGAAACTGTTCTGGTGAACCATGTTTGGTAGAAGACCTAGTTACTAGCTTCCTCGCTGCTGCCGGGGATGCCCCCGAAGCCTGAGGCCTAGCCCTTCCACTCTCACTAATTTGCGCGCCAAATGCGCTGCCTGCACGGGCACCGCCCTTGCCCCCAGAAACCTTACTATTACCGCCAGCGCTCTTCAGCGTACTCCTAGCGGGCCCAATAGGTGATGCACCACCTTTATAATTGCCCGATGGGGCCTTTGCCCCTTGACGAGGATTACTACCTGACGGGGCCTCCGCCCCTTGCCGGGCCGCAATGCCCTTTGTAATCTGCCCACGGGGGCCTCCAACAGGGACCCCCGGGTTCATTTGACCAGAGTAATGCCCCCCTTGAGATAACTCCTCCATTGATTCACAATTAGCCTCCTCGTGAAAACCATCCCCCACAAGTGCAACCCCTGTAGGCCCCATCGCATCAGCAGAATTGCCCCCCGGAGCATAAGTTCCCCCCCGCGGCACTCCTCTCTTACCTTGGACGCCGCACGGGGAACTCGATCTGCTCCGCTTCGATGACCGCTGACTAATGGCGGGACCGGCAGTGACGTCACCGGAAATGACGTCACCGGAAGTCCCGCCCTCGGAGGACCGCAAACCGGAAGTCGCCGCCGATGGAGGAACAGTCGACGCGGGATCCTGTGCAATCACCGCCGGAGGACCAAGGACCACGTGGGACGCACCCGGAGCCGCGGACAAGGATGAGGCCCACATCTGGAAAAGGGATACTGCCGCCGCGATGGAGTCCTGGGACATCGGAGACGACGTCGCAGGTAAGGCCGAACTGCTCCCACTAAAACCGCCAACTACTGGGGCTAAAGAGTAAGGCCCGTAAGGGCCAGGAACCGCAACGCCACAAGGCCTAGAAGGGCCCGCCGCTACCACGCTAGGGGAGGGAGGCTTAACTAGGGTGATGGAAGGGCCGGGAACCGCAGCGCTAGTGGCTGGAGACCGAATAGCGGACCTAGCAGGGACCCCCGCTTTACCGGCTACCTTAGGGGAACATGTGGGCCAACGAAGGCCAGAAGCGGGCCCGGCAGGGCCCGACACACTAATTAAATCTGGGCCTATGCCCGCACTGACCCCCCGCAAAGAGGGCTCACTCCCGGCCGCATGGCCGACGGGCTCAGACGCACCATCTGGTTGCCCAGCACCACCCCCCATATTGCTCACCAATGCAAGCACCTCTAGCAAAGCCTGATCAGAAATTTCCCCCCCACCGGCCCCAACCTCCCCCGTAGATTGATCAAGGGAAGGGGCAAGGGAGGAGGAAAGCAAAGGGGTTCGACCCACCGTTTCTGGCGATGGAGGAATCCCCTCCGCTGCTTCATCGCTGTCATCAACCACTTCTCTCTCTGCAGGTTCCTCCCCAGCCTCCATGATTCGTTTTGGAGGTGCTTTAGATCTCCTTGAACGTCTCATGTGAAAACTTTGAGAAAAACAGCAGAAAGAGGACTTGTGCTTCCTGTACTGGGCTTAAAAAGGTAAGCTGGAACCCCTCCTCTCTTTCTGCAACATTGTTTCACACACACAACACAACACTCCCCTCCTCCGTCTTGGCCTTAACCCTTATGTGCATTCCAGGCAATTTGCCTTACATTTCCTTAGTGTGTGATGTCTGTACATAGTGTGTGATGTCTGTACATAGTGTGTGATGTCTGTACATAGTGTGTGATGTGTGTGTGTGATGTCTGTACATAGTGTGTGATGTGTGTGTGTGATGTCTGTACATAGTGTGTGTGAGTGTGTGACGCCTGTACATAGTGTGTGATGTCTGTACATAATGTGTGATGTGTGTGTGAAGCCTGTATATAGTGTGTGATGTGTGTGTGATGCCTGTACATAGTGTGTGATGCCTGTACATAGTGTGTGATGTCTGTACATAGTGTGTGATGTCTGTAATGTGTGATGCCTGTACATAGTGTGTGATGTCTGTACATACTGTGTGATGTCTGTACATAGTGTGTGATGCCTGTACATAGTGTGTGATGTCTGTACATAGTGTGTGATGTCTGTACATAGTGTGTGATGTGCGTGTGATGCCTGTACATAGTGTGTGATGCCTGTACATAGTGTGTGATGTCTGTACATAGTGTGTGATGTCTGTACATAGTGTGTGATGTCTGTAATGTGTGATGCCTGTACATAGTGTGTGATGTCTGTACATAGTGTGTGTGACGAGACCAATCTCGCCACTGTGCATTGGAGGAGCCTGGTTGCCTTTAGACTATGGCCCCATGTTGAAACGCTTACTTTTCCCCTGCAAAGACACGAAAGCCAGGTCATTCAGTACTTGCCCTATTTGAACAGTGATACCCTAGATAGCTATGCCATGTAGCCCATTTGTATAATGAAAGACTTTGGCTCCATGGCAATTGAACTGTATTTCTCTGTCTGTGATAATTACATCAACCATTGTGTAAGATAATTGTATCAACCATTGTGTAAGATAACTGCATCAACCATTGTGTAAGATAATTGTATCAACCATTGTGTAAGGTAATTGCATCCCAGGCAGAGGGGATGATTTTGTGTGGGAGTGTCAGAGTATTGTATGTGTTTATTGGTTGTTTTACAAAACCCTGTGGGTGGTACTAATGTGTAAAAATGTGTATATAAGAACAATAAACCCACAGCTCTGGCTGATATCTGTTTGAACCTCACCATGGAGCTTTGACTCATGCTTGGGGAGAGGGAGAGGGGAAATTTACTGTATGCTGCCTGTGCCTCTGCCCTTTTATGCCAGGGTGATACCGTTACAATTGGTGGCAAGCGACGGGATCGTTCCCACAGCCAGAAGGACAGCTACAGGAGACACCATTCTGTGGATTTACAAGTTGGGGGCAACGCATGTCCCAGTACAGCGACCCTAAAAGCAACAGAATGAAACCAGCAGTGTTATACGAGGAGGAGGACCTGGATGGCCGGGATGCATTAAGGAAAGGCATCTGGTACCAGGCCCTGGATAATTTACAATACCAGCAGAGTAAGAGTCTCCCCAGTGAAGAGCAGCGGTTGCAGAAGCAAGTGGCCCTGCGGATGCCCTTCCTGGGAGAGCAGCCCCTGGAGGAATGGGTGAAGGAACTAGAGCACCGGGTATGGCAGGAGCTATGGCTGGAGGATGCCTACCAGGCGCTCTGGTGGTATATGGCACAGTATATACCCTGGACAGCCGAGCATGACAAGCCAGAGGGAGAGGAGTTTGATGGCCCTGGCTTGTTATGGGAGTCCTTTGCAGAGCCTGACTTTGGGAGCCCTGCGCAGACCAGACTTCAGGACATTTTCTATGAGAGGGAGGCAAGGCATGACTGGGCTGACCCCCATGAGGTAGAGCCAGGCCTGGCTCACTTAGCAGCCCTGGAGTGGGAACTGGAGCAGGACTACCGAGATCTCTTCCACTCCATTGGGAAGGCTCAGCAGGACAGCAAGGTGACAGACCCAGATCCAGACCTGTTCAGCTGGGAAGATATTGTGGAGATTTACTGGGAAGGACCCCAGGTGGCCGGTGGAGATGGGACCGAGGTCTCTCCACCAGTCCTGCAGGGAATTGGGAGCCCAGACTCCATTCCCCAGTGGCAGGCTGAGTTACAGGGGGCAGAGACAGTTGGTCCTGTCTGCCAGCAGCAGAGGAATATGCAGGGAATTGGGAGCCCAGACTCCATTCCCCAGTGGCAGGCTGAGTTACAGGGGGCAGAGACAGTTGGTCCTGTCCCCCAGCAGCAGAGTGATATGCAGGGAATTGGGAGCCCAGACTCCATTCCCCAGCGGCAGGCTGAGTTACAGGGGACAGAGACAGTTGGTCCTGTCCCCCAGCAGCAGAGGAATATGCAGGGAATTGGGAGCCCAGACTCCATTCCCCAGTGGCAGGCTGAGTTACAGGGGGCAGAGACAGTTGGTCCTGTCCCCCAGCAGAAGAGGAATATGCAGGGAATTGGGAGCCCAGACTCCATTCCCCAGCGGCAGGCTGAGTTACAGGGGGCAGAGACAGTTGGTCCTGTCCCCCAGCAGCAGAGGAATATGCAGGGAATTGGGAGCCCAGACTCCAATCCCCAGTGGCAGGCTGAGTTACAGGGGGCAGAGACAGTTGGTCCTGTCCCCCATCAGCAGAGTGAGATGCAGGGGATTGGGAGCCCAGTCTCCATTCCCCAGCGGCTGGAAGTATGTATGGGAGAGGAGCTTGTTACCCCTTCTCCCCAGCGGCAGCTTAACGCACCAGGGGGAGACAGTAAACCCCACAACTGTGCAGATGGGACCGTGGTCTCTGCACTTACAGCACAGGAGGTAGGGACAGTCGGTCCTGTCCCCCAGCAACAGGGCTATTTAGCCAAAGGGGAGAGAGTCAGTCTCCCCCCACAGCAGCATGGTGCTTTGTCCAAAGGGGAGACGATCAGTCTCCCCCTCCAGCAACCAGGCTCCCACCAGGCTACTTCCGTGGTAGTGCTAGCACCAGGGCAGAGTACAGCTGGTCTCTGCCGACCTCGCAACCCACCAATTCAGCGTACCAGTCCCCCACACAGCCGTAGTGAGGCACCTGGACATGGACAAGTTTCTCCTCTACCCAGGTGTAGTGACCATTTATTGTGGGTGGGCTGTACTGCTGATTGTGTCTTGTGGGTGGGTTGCTGGACTAACCAGGGCACTGACCGGCAGGAGGTCAGACACCCTGTTAGTCTGTTTGGAAAAGGGGAGAGATGTGACGAGACCAATCTCGCCACTGTGCATTGGAGGAGCCTGGTTGCCCGCCTGCTGCCTTTAGACTATGGCCCCATGTTGAAATGCTTACTTTTCCCCTGCAAAGACACGAAAGCCAGGTCATTCAGTACTTGCCCTATTTGAACAGTGATACCCCAGATAGCTATGCCATGTAGCCCATTTGTATAATGAAAGACTTTGGCTCCATGGCAATTGAACTGTATTTCTCTGTCTGTGATAATTACATCAACCATTGTGTAAGATAACTGCATCAACCATTGTGTAAGGTAATTGCATCACAGGCAGAGGGGATGATTTTGTGTGGGAGTGTCTGAGAGTATTGTATGTGTTTATTGGTTGTTTTACAAAACCCTGTGGGTGGTACTAATGTGTAAAAATGTGTATATAAAAACAATAAACCCACAGCTCTGGCTGATATCTGTTTGACCCTCACCATGGAGCTTTGACTCATGCTTGGGGGGAGGGAGAGGGGAAATTTACTGTATGCTGCCTGTGCCTCTGCCCTTTTATGCCAGGGTGATACCGTTACAGTGTGTGAGGTCTGTACATAGTGTGTGATGTCTGTAATGTGTGATGTCTGTAATGTGTGATGTCTGTAATGTGTGATGCTTGTACATAGTGTGTGATGCCTGTACATAGTGTGTGATGCCTGTACATAGTGTGTGATGTGTGTGTGATGCCTGTACATAGTGTGTGATGCCTGTACATAGTGTGTGGTGATGTCTGTACATAGTGTGTGGTGATGTCTGTACATAGTGTGTGATGCCTGTACATAGTGTGTGATGCCTGTACATAGTGTGTGATGTCTGTACATAATGTGTGATGCCTGTACATAGTGTGTGATGCCTGTACATAGTGTGTGATGTCTGTACATAGTGTGTGATGTCTGTACATAGTGTGTGATGCCTGTACATAGTGTGTGATGCCTGTACATAGTGTGTGATGTCTGTACATAGTGTGTGATGCCTGTACATAGTGTGTGATGCCTGTACATAGTGTGTGATGTCTGTACATAGTGTGTGATGCCTGTACATAGTGTGTGATGCCTGTACATAGTGTGTGGTGATGTCTGTACATAGTGTGTGGTGATGTCTGTACATAGTGTGGGATGCCTGTACATAGTGTGTGATGCCTGTACATAGTGTGTGATGTCTGTACATAGTGTGTGATGTCTGTACATAGTGTGTGATGTCTGTACATAATGTGTGATGCCTGTACATAGTGTGTGATGCCTGTACATAGTGTGTGACGCCTGTACATAGTGTGTGATGTCTGTACATAGTGTGTGATGTCTGTACATAGTGTGTGATGTCTGTACATAGTGTGTGATGTCTGTACATAATGTGTGATGTCTGTACATAGTGTGTGATGTCTGTACATAGTGTGTGATGTCTGTACATAATGTGTGATGTCTGTACATAGTGTGTGATGCCTGTACATAATGTGTGATGCCTGTACATAGTGTTTGATGCCTGTACATAGTGTGTGATGCCTGTACATAGTGTGTGGTGATGTCTGTACATAGTGTGTGGTGATGTCTGTACATAGTGTGGGATGCCTGTACATAGTGTGTGATGTCTGTACATAGTGTGTGATGTCTGTACATAGTGTGTGATGTCTGTACATAATGTGTGATGCCTGTACATAGTGTGTGATGCCTGTACATAGTGTGTGATGCCTGTACATAGTGTGTGATGCCTGTACATAGTGTGTGATGTGTGTGTGATGCCTGTACATAGTGTGTGGTGATGTCTGTACATAGTGTGTGATGCCTGTACATAGTGTGTGATGTCTGTAATGTGTGATGTCTGTACATAGTGTGTGATGTCTGTACATAGTGTGTGATGTCTGTAAATAGTGTGTGATGTCTGTAATGTGTGATGTCTGTACATAGTGTGTGATGTCTGTAATGTGTGATGTCTGTACATAGTGTGTGATGTCTGTACATAGTGTGTGATGTCTGTAATGTGTGATGTCTGTACATAGTGTGTGATGCCTGTACATAGTGTGTGATGTCTGTAATGTGTGATGTCTGTACATAGTGTGTGATGTCTGTACATAGTGTGTGATGCCTGTACATAGTGTGTGATGCCTGTACATAGTGTGTGATGCCTGTACATAGTGTGTGATGTCTGTAAATAGTGTGTGACGTCTGTACATAGTGTGTGATGTCTGTATATAGTGTGTGATGTCTGTACATAGTGTGTGATGTCTAATGTGTGATGCCTGTACATAGTGTGTGATGTCTGTACATAGTGTATGATGCCTGTACATAGTGTGTGATGTCTGTACATAGTGTGTGATGCCTGTACATAGTGTGTGATGTCTGTAAATAGTGTGTGATGTCTGTACATAGTGTGTGTCAGTGTGTGATGTCTGTACATAGTGTGTGATGCCTGTACATAGTGTGTGATGCCTGTACATAGTGTGTGATGTCTGTAAATAGTGTGTGATGTCTGTACATAGTGTGTGATGTCTGTACATAGTGTGTGATGTCTGTACATAGTGTGTGATGTCTAATGTGTGATGCCTGTACATAGTGTGTGATGTCTGTACATAGTGTGTGATGCCTGTACATAGTGTGTGATGTCTGTACATAGTGTGTGATGCCTGTACATAGTGTGTGATGTCTGTAAATAGTGTGTAATGTCTGTACATAGTGTGTGATGTCTGTAAATAGTGTGTGATGTCTGTACATAGTGTGTGATGTCTGTACATAGTGTGTGATGTCTGTACATAGTGTGTGATGTCTAATGTGTGATGCCTGTACATAGTGTGTGATGTCTGTACATAGTGTGTGATGTCTGTAAATAGTGTGTGATGTCTGTACATAGTGTGTGATGTCTGTACATAGTGTGTGATGTCTAATGTGTGATGCCTGTACATAGTGTGTGATGTCTGTACATAGTGTGTGATGTCTGTACATAGTGTGTGATGCCTGTACATAGTGTGTGATGTCTGTAAATAGTGTGTGATGTCTGTACATAGTGTGTGATGTCTGTACATAGTGTGTGATGTCTGTACATAGTGTGTGATGTCTAATGTGTGATGCCTGTACATAGTGTGTGATGTCTGTACATAGTGTGTGATGCCTGTACATAGTGTGTGATGTCTGTACATAGTGTGTGATGTCTGTACATAGTGTGTGATGCCTGTACGCCTGTACATAGTGTGTGACGCCTGTACATAGTGTGTGATGTGTGTGTGACGCCTGTACATAGTGTGTAATGTCTGTACATAGCGTGTGATGCCTGTACATAGTGTGTGATGCCTGTACATAGCGTGTGTCAGTGTGTGATGTCTGTACATAGTGTGTGATGTCTGTACATAGTGTGTGATGCCTGTACATAGTGTGTGATGCCTGTACATAGTGTGTGTCAGTGTGTGATGTCTGTACATAGTGTGTGATGCCTGTACATAGTGTGTGTCAGTGTGTGATGTCTGTACATAGTGTGTGATGCCTGTACATAGTGTGTGTCAGTGTGTGATGTCTGTACATAGTGTGATTGTATTTAGAATGGGATGTGTTCAAAGCGCCAAAAGAGGCAAGGTAAATGTACAGAGGTATATGAAAGGTCAAGAGTTTAATCTTGTGACAGACCCTGTGGTCAGAACTAAAAGAATTGACCTTGTGTAGCTTTGAGAAGCTGTTTTCTAAAAGACAGGTTTGCTGGCCTCAGCTATTGTGTGCTATAATTACGTTTAAGTAATAAACATTCCATTGTTTAATCACATCTAGAGAGCAGACGCCTCAGTGATAAGAAAAGCCAAGTGTGTGTCTTGTGTTTAAGTTGTTATCAGCTTGAGCAAGGTATTCTATTGTATCATGTCAAAGGGCGTGTTCCCTCCATCTAATGTACAACATTCTTTCAACCCCCCATCTGGGGTTAGACCTGCATATATACTGGGCATAGGGCCCTTAATAAAGTCATTTTGTTTTAAACCTTAAAACTGGCTGGGTTGTGAATTGCTGATTCCCTATGCAGGACATTGTTCATCTGGTGTTAACCCTTGGTATCCTGTTGGTACCGTAACAATTGGTGGCAAGCGACGGAATGAACCTTATCGCCCAGAAGAGCAACTACACAAGCCAGTAACCTCAGGAAGAGGGGGATTATTACAATACTGACAAAGATGGAAAGAGTACCAGGGACCGTAGGAACTAATGGGCTCAGCATATCAGACAGAACCCCAGAAGAAGCAAGTTTTGACCGGGCTGTCAAAATAAGACTGGCACATTATGGCCCCAACCCATCTGCGGAAATTATCGACCGGGTCATAGCAACTGTGGAGGCCAACCTACTTCACCAAAGCGGCGCTGCAGCAGCCCAAGACACAGCAACCCCAGTGGAAAAGAGAAAAGTAAATTTTGCAGCTTTTAAAAACTTCCTGGAAACAGAAGGAGAGATTGATGGGTACCTTGCGGATTTTGAGAGGCAATGTGCACTACAAAAGGTACCCGCAGAGGACTGCGTCACGATATTATCCGGAAAATTATCCGGCCGGGCCAGTGAGGCTTTTCGGGCCATTCCAGATGAGGAAGTCGGGGATTATAATACTGTAAAAGAGGCTCTGCTCTCCAGGTATGCGGTTACACCGGAGGCATACCGGAGGCGGTTCAGAGACACTGTTAAAGTAGCTGGAGATTCCTACCTTGAGTGGGCATGTAAGGTGCACCGCACAGCAGCTCACTGGATAGCGGGGTGCCAAGCCGTATCTGGGGAAGAGGTGCTGCAGCTATTCCTGTTGGAACATTGCTTCGACAAGTTACCCGCAGGAGTTCGAGAGTGGGTTCGGGACCGTAAACCTCCACCCTGCATGAAGCGGCTCGCTTGGCAGATGAGTATACGGATGCCCGCAAACTGGACACTGCTACCACTAAGCCCCCTGCTAGAGGGGAGTACAGACCCCCAGTCACCCCAGCAGCTGCCAGTTACCAAACCCCGGCGCACCGCTATACCACACGGCCTCCGGCCACGAATTACCCTCAGAGAGCCCGGTTCAATTCACGGGGCTACTCACAGCCTATTCGGTGCTTTGGATGTAAGCAACTTGGGCACAAAAGACCAGAGTGTCCCCTAAATGCAGCGAACCAAGCACAGTCCTGGAGAAGACCCGCCGGCGGAATCCCACGTAACCCTCAGCCTGTGGCCCGCTACGTAGAGGCGCAAGAATGCTGGGGCATCCTACATGAAGCAGACCTTGTGCAAGCTGCCCGCCGGAATAACCGGCAACTGGTTAAAGTGAATGGGAAGGAGGTCAGTGGTCTACGGGATACTGGTGCTACCACGACCTTGCTTCAAAAGAACTTGGTGTCTGAGAAACAGCACACAGGAGACACTGTGACTGTGAGGGTAGCAGGGGGCGCTGTGTTCTGCCTACCTGTTGCCAGGGTACATTTGGATTGGGGAGTGGGCGCTAGACCTGTGAATGTGGGGGGCATGAAGGATTTACCTGCTGATGTTCTCCTTGGAAATAACTTGGCCCCCCTTGTTAACCCTGTGACTAACCGTGCCCAGATCCGTGCAGCAGAGACTGACCCACCTGCTGCTAAGCCCCAGGATGCTGAGCTCAGTAAATCTCTATCCACTATTGATACGTGGAAGTCCCGTTACAATGCGCTGATGAAGGAGAAGAGGAGCGCAGAGGAAAAAGCATGTTTAGAACGTGAATCTCTGCTAGACAAGCTGCACCGACAGACTGCAGAAAACACCAGCTTGAGAGTGGGACATGAAACATTAAAGACAAACTTAGCGACACTTGAGGAGAAGCTGATGCTGGCTCATAGTGAGGTGCAGCAACTCAAGGGCACCCTATGTCAGTATGAAGGGATTGTGGATACCTATAAAGAGCAGGTACAGAAAACTCGTAAAGAAGCTGATGGGATTTTGAAGGACTGTTTAGCCCTAGTCTGGGCACTGAGGAAGTTGAACCCTTGTTTGTATGGACAGGAATTCTCTCTCATAACGGGAATACAGATGGATTGTCCTGGCAAACTGACATGCCTACCACCTCCTAGTCCGGTCATCCCCAGGTTGACCCGCCAAAGGGTCAAGCCGGGTCTGCCGGAGTGTTCCACAAGGGGGGAGCTATGTGACAGACCCTGTGGTCAGAACTAAAAAAATTGACCTTGTGTAGCTTTGAGAAGCTGTTTTCTAAAAGACAGGTTTGCTGGCCTCAGCTATTGTGTGCTATAATTACGTTTAAGTAATAAACATTCCATTGTTTAATCACATCTAGAGAGCAGACGCCTCAGTGATAAGAAAAGCCAAGTGTGTGTCTTGTGTTTAAGTTGTTATCAGCTTGAGCAAGTTATTCTATTGTATCATGTCAAAGGGCGTGTTCCCTCCATCTAATGTACAACATTCTTTCAACCCCCCATCTGGGGTTAGACCTGCATATATACTGGGCATATGGCCCTTAATAAAGTCATTCTGTTTTAAACCTGAAAACTGGCTGGGTTGTGAATTGCTGATTCCCTATGCAGGACATTGTTCATCTGGTGTTAACCCTTGGTATCCTGTTGGTACCGTAACAAATCTTAACACACTGTGATGTGTGTCTACACTTATAAGGTATAAATACACAGTAAATTGGAGGGCGGAGCTTGGTGAGCTGCAGAGCAGACGTGCAGACACAGAGCTCGTGAACAAAAAGCCTTTTAAAGTATTATTTACAACCTTAATAAGCGCTAAAATACCAACAAAACCAATAGAGAAGTATCTGAGAGCCCATAGATAGCTTTCTTGAGAGGTATTTTTATTGCAAGAGAGGATCCGGAGCCAGGCCGATCTGAAGTACCGGAGGAGGTGACAGGAAAGTCCGGGGCTTCGGCCTACACCGGCACCTGAGACAACATAAGAACGGATCGTCTAAGAGAACAGTGGCATATCAATCCGGTTGTAACCGGAATGAGAGAGAAGACTCTACCCAAGTAACCAAATCACAGAGAGAGGGTAAGACATTTTACTCCTTCACACACCCGATAATACCTATCTCAGATAGCGGCCTGCACGTTACAGCACAAGGCATTGCGATACACTTTGGCTAACAGAAAGATATTGCACTAAGGACATTATTGGGAAAGAACGATTTATGCAGGCATCAGCTTCCATATAAGAGCTCTCACAGTTAGCGTTGACAGCTGGGAAATATTCAAGAGCGTAAAGGGGTCTGCAGAGAGGAAGACCTAGCAGGCGGGAAAAGTCGCCATTTTTTGTAACAAGACCTAATGTGAGAGCAACCTTCTTTATACATGGACAGTCTCCTTACAAGGCTCCCTATCTCCAAACTCTATACCTGAGCTGTGAAACCCTGTAGCAGCGGCTTGGGAATATTTATAGAGAATTCGCAGGAGCCTTTAAGTCATCTGACAAGAGAGACTACTTAACATATTTACCTCACCTCCTTAAAAGCACAATGTGATAGAGACTGCAATCTTAACATCTATTTTGCCTGACATTGGATTCACATGTACCCTGTAAATAGAGGGTTCCTATCAACATGAGCGTATAACCCTAAATAGTCCCTATAAACCCTAAGAGTAAACAAGCGCAAGACATACTGAACACCTAGGTTCCCCACAACCAAAAACCCCAAACAAGAGATACCCTCTATCAAATGCCCCAGAATGAAGAATAAGTCACAAACAGTAAAGGAATGCCTATCAAGATCCCAATCTAAACAAAAAGGTATAGATAAAGGTAATTCCCCTGTGGCACCTAGCTCTCCAACACAGAGCACTGAGAAACCTGGGGAACCTAGAACAGAGGAAACCAACAAAGAGCTTCTATCCCAAATTAAGTCTTTGTTTCAAGAAGAATTTAAAATGGCCCTAGCTGAAATCAAACAAGACCTCAGAGAGATAGGTGGGAGAACTGCTGATTTGGAAGAAAAACTGGACAGTGTGACCGAAGAAATCCCCATCCTCAGAAACTCGATACAAGATAACTCTGCATATGTCCGTAGACTCGAAGAGCAGATAGAAGATCTGGAAAACAGATCACGCAGATCTAACCTAAGAATCCGAAATCTTCCAGAGACTTATAGTAATCTAGAGGAAACAGTTACTGAGCTATTTGTACAATTAGTTCCAGATATAGAACCAACCATGCTGCTGATGGACAGGGTCCATAGGGCTCTCACAAGGCCACAACAAAATGCCAACAGGGATATCATCTTAAAACTACACTACTATCACGTTAAAGAACGGATTTTGAAAGCTGCAAGAGACAAAAGATGTATAGAATTCGAAGGACATAATATCCAAATCTACACGGATCTTGCTCCAATTACACTCAGGAAAAGAAGGGATTTGAAACCCATCACTGCCGCCCTCACAAAGGAACATTTAAAATACAGGTGGAACTTTCCCTTTAAATTAACCTTCACACACCAGAATGGGAATTACAGCTGTACCACCCTAGAGGAAGGAAAGGCTCTATTAGACCGACTACAAATTCAAAATGACATCACTATTACTCCCGCAAGTTCAGTTCCTCCTAGAAAAGCTTTTCAAAAAGAGTGGACACCAGTCGGGAGGAATGGAAAAGCAAAGAAACAGAAGATTACCCCTAACAAGGATCTAGAGGAAGAAGATTCCGACGAAGCTACTGACTCACCAACATGAGACCAATGCTAATATAAGAAGCTGTGAGTCTCTCAGGACTAAATCTCAAGATGTAAGGCCTATCCCATTGAATTGGGACAAGGCCTACATGGTAATGTTTTTCTGTGTCAGACTCATTGTTACTAGGTTTTGTGTTCAAGTTGTTTTTATTAACCAGTTCTAGGTTATAATGTTCATAAGTTAAGTCCCTGAGGCATAACTCGCTAAGGTGAGGTAAAGCCCCCTTTCCAGCTCCCCGCTTCCCACAGCTAAGTCCTGCCCCTACGAGGCTCCTACGCTAAAATTTTAGATAAGAGTCATTACTGGCCCCTCTCACCCCTAATTACCAATCTACCTCAAAAGGGACCTCAGGGATTTATATCCTCTAACACTCACTAAAACACTGGATTTTACTGTTCAATGTCATCTGTTACACAAATAATATATACTCTTAGGATATGTTCAACACCCCCCCTCACCCAGACCCCCCCTTTTTTGTCTCCCCCCTCCCCCCCCCCCCTTTCCCACGCTCATATTAAGCACCTGATCAGGTAGAATGAGATGTAATACTTATATGATAAGTCATGCATAAGTCTTTATCTCTAACATTTATTTATATTTTATTTATGTTTCAATTTTGGTCACTAGTCCTTTGGTCACTTCTTTATGGTGAGTTGGCTCAGAAAGTTGTTGTTGATTTTGTGAAGCCTAAAGAAACAATGTATGTTGTGTTAAACCTCTTTTCTGTCATTCATGAAGGCGTGATTACAACTCCTCTACTGAAGCTGAGCTCGGCCTGGTCCATGAAACCCCTCCTCCAACTCAGAGAGACCACGATCCTCCTCTCACAGACTCACAGGTACTTTTCTAAAGCAGTCCTCCCCGACACTACAATATGCCCATAAAAATAATATCACATAACGTCAGAGGGCTAAATTCTGACATCAAAAGGAAAAAAGCAATCATGGAATACAAGGCACTGGGGGCTAAGATTATAATGTTGCAGGAAACACATTTCACATCAGCTTATACACCCACTTACTGGGATAAGGCATACCCCACGCAATATCATGCTATAGGCCCAAAAAAAAAATGCGGAGTTTCCATTTTAATTCACTCATCCCTAAATTTCCAAGAAGAATCGGTAATAAGAGACAAAGAAGGGAGATATCTAATAATACAAGGCTTGATACAAAACACCCCACTCCTATTAGTTAACGTATATGCCCCCAATGAATCACAGGCTAACTTTATCTCTAAACTAAGCAAGCACCTTACTCTATGGAAAAGATATAAAACTATAGTAGGGGGTGATTTCAATATCACTATGAATGACAAAATCGACAGATCCTCACAAGCACACACATCTCACAATACACCTACAAAACCGAGCAGAATCTTATTAGACTTTACATTAGACCACAACTTAATAGATTGTTGGCGAGCCCGGAATGGGGATGCTAGAGACTACACATACTATTCTCCTATGCACTCTTCACAGTCCAGAATAGACTATATCTTAGTAAGTCAAATTTTAGTACCATTGCTTAATGACGCGTCAATCACAAACTGCTCCTGGTCCGACCACTCCATAATGGAAATCACTCTAGCAGGATTGATTAATCCACATAGGACTAAATCTTGGACCCTAAATGCATCTCTGCTCAGGGAAGGGCCGGAACTAGAAAAGTTAAAACAGCAAATAGTTGAATTCATTACCATTAACAATAACTCCACACAAAACCCTACCCTTGAATGGGGAGCATTGAAGGCTTACACACGAGGCTTACTCATGGCCGAAACCAGAAGACAAAATAAGTTCAGAGAAACTAAAACACTAGAATTAAAAGCAGAAACTAACAGGCTGAGATCACAACTCGGACTTAATCCCTCCCGATCTTTAGTCAATCAGCTTAAAGCCAAAAATGCAGAGCTAGACTCGCTTCTAAACAAAGAGGCAGCTAGATCAATAAAAATAGTAGACACCCAATATTATATCTACAGCAATAAGCCGGACCGAATGCTAGCTAACAAACTAAAAGATATAGTGAAAACCACGACAGTCCCACAGATACAAGCCCCAAATAATAAGACTACCAATGACCCTCAAGACATAGCGAACTTATTCGCAGACTACTATAGTAAACTATATAACTTAACAACAACACATACAGAGAGAAACAGAGCCCTTGATCTATTGTCTTTTCTTGGAGACAGCACTCTACAAACCATCACCACAGACGAACTCGACTCCCTAAATAAACCCATAACCCCAGAAGAGATAATACTCAATATAAAAAACCTCAAACGATCCAAAGCCCCAGGACCCGATGGCTTTCCTGCCATATTCTACAAAATATTACACCCTATCTTAGTACCCCAACTAGTTATAGTTTTTAATGCTATGATGCAAGGTAAGGAAATCCCCAGAGAAATGTTGATGGCTCGAATCACAGTGATCCCCAAACCGGGCAAAAACAAGCAACATTGCCAAAACTACAGGCCCATCTCTCTTATCAATCAGGACATTAAACTATTTACCAAAATTTTAGCAAACCGCTTCAACCCACTTCTTACTAAATTAATCCACCCAGACCAAGTAGGTTTTATCACGCAAAGAGAAGCCCCAGATAACACGAGGAAAATTATCAATTTGATTAATATAGCCACGATTGAAAGAGTGCCTTCTCTGTTCCTCTCATTGGATGCAGAGAAGGCATTCGATAGAATTAACTGGGACTATATGTTTGCGGTTTTAGAAAAAGTAGGTATCACAGGTCCCTTCTATGATGCCATCAAAACATTATACTCACACCCAACAGCTTATGTCAAATTGTCAGGCTACCAATCGAACCCCATACATGTTAATAATGGAACCAGACAAGGCTGCCCACTGTCCCCGCTTTTATTCGCCTTAAGCATAGAACCATTAGCTATCAAGATAAGGGAAAACCAGGATATTTCTGGTATACAGGTAGGCCAAACAGAACATAAGATCTCCCTATTTGCTGACGATATAATCCTGACATTGACTAAACCCTTACTCTCCCTCCCTCCAGTTTATAAACTAATACAACAATTTGGATCCCTTTCGGGATATAAAATAAATGACGAGAAATGCGAAGCCCTTGGAGTCAGTATCCCAAGCCACACTAAAAAATTAATGGAACTTAACTTTTCATTTAAATGGCCAAAGAAGTCCATTAAATACTTAGGAATCAACTTATCTAATAACATACACTCTCTATACCAGCTAAACTACCTTCCTATGTTTAAAAACATTAGAGCTTTAATTACAAAATGGATGAAACTCAAAATCTCATTCTATGGAAGAATTATCTCGACTAAGATGTCCTTATTACCTAAGTTACTCTACTTATTCCGCTCCCTACCCATATCTCTCCCCTTATCAGATCTGCAAAAACTCCAGAAGGACATCTTAAAATTTGTGTGGCAAGGTAAAAGAGCGAGAATCAATAAGAAACTTATGTGTACTGCTAAGGGAGATGGGGGGATAGGTCTCCCAAATCTAATATTGTATTATTATTCAGCCCGCACTGCCCAAACCCTACACTGGTTCAATATCAACAACAATTCACAATGGGTAAATATTGAATCAAGTATTATGAATACCATCCCATTATCTAACCTCTTATGGACACCTGACACCACATCTACCACCAAAAGATGCGAATATATCACAATCCAACACACCCTACACATTTGGAAAACATTAAACTCTAAATTCCCCTTACTCAATAGGAGATCTATGATCACCCCTTTGATAACTAATAATACCTCTTTTGATAAAACCACTCAACAAAAATGGCGTAATAGAGGACTTTATAGAATTGCAGATATATATAAAGAAGGTAGGATGATTACATATGAACAATATCAGGCTCTAGATCACGAAGACAAGAATATTTGGTACCACTACCTACAATTAAAATCTAGAGCACAGCAAGTCTTAGGGGGGAGAGGGTCCCAACAAACACCACACTAGAGAGGCTCTGCCTAACGGATCATCAAATCAGAGGGGGCATATCCACCTTGTACACTCTATTCAGCAGCGAACCTCAAGACAGTAAACCACCTATAATGCTAAAATGGGAAAATTACACAGGGAAAACTTGGTCAGTTAAGACGTGGAGAGAGACCTTAGCTAATGGCTTATCTTTCTCGCAAAACGCGACCCTAAGGGAAAATTTCCTTAAGGTAGCTTTCAGATGGTACCTATTCCCAACTAGATCAGGAAATGGAGGAGACCCATCATCCAACCTCTGTTACAGAGGCTGTGGCGAACTTGGGACATACCCACATATGTGGTGGGAATGCAGTAGCGTTAGAGAAACCTGGAACCATACATCTGCTCTTTTGAGCGATATCTTCCAAAAACCAATCATTTTGACTATGGAACAGGCTTTACTCCACTTTCCAATCCCTGGCATATCTAAGTATAATAATAAGTTAGCTAGGTGGATATGTACAATTGTTAGACTAGGCATAGCCCAATTTTGGAAAGAAACTCCCCCTAGTTTTGAAAGGATAAAACAAAAGATGATATTCCATTTCGAGATGGCGAGCTCCACAGCAGAATATCTAGATGATAAAAAAACCATTCCTTCAACAATGGGAACCCTTTATACATTACTATGAAGCCATGAGGAGAGGAGGGGGGGCGGAAGTGGACCGGGCTGAGCAAAGCATTTCAGAAACAACACCATTAACCCCCTCGGGGGTGTAGAGACATCCTTAGAATCTGTTAACTATATACATGGGAATGTAGAGCTTTTTCAATGTATCGAATGACCTTTAAATGCTGAGATTTGTGACCAATGTTTATTGTTTATTGTATATGTGGCAAACCTAGCCACTTCTGGACTATAACGTAAGAAAGCTTGTCTATAGGCTGTATATTGTGCTATGTAGATGTGACAGACCCTTCTGTCAGCACTGAAAGAGTTAACTGTGTTCAGCTTTAGCCTCAACTATTGTGCACTGTCATTAATGTTATTAATACACAGTCCATTGTTTAATCACCCTCAGAGAGCAAATGCTTAGGTGATAAGAAAAGCCAAATGTATCTTGTGTTTAAATTGTTATCAGCTTAAGCAAGGTAAATCTATTGTATCATGTCAAGGGTGTGTTCCCTTCATCTAATGTACAACATTCTTTCAACCCCCCTTCTGGGGGGGGTCAGACCTGCATAAATACTGGGCATATGAGCCTTAATAAAAGTCATTCTGTTTAAACCTGACAACTGGCTGGGTTGTGAACTGCTGATTCCCTATGTAGGACATTGTTCCCTGGTGTTAACCCTTGGTATCCGGTTGGTACCGTTACAGTATATATGAAAATTTTTGAATAAAATATTTTCAACATAAATACACAGTAAATTACAAATACAATAAAATTAGAGCATTAGTTAGAGCATTAGACTGTAAATACATTATAGAGTTAAAATGAAATAAATAAAATAAAGTGGGGTTTTGCCCCAATGGTAATGCAATATATCAAATGATTATAATAGCATATGTAAATATATTAAAGAGTGACCAAGATGAACAAGGACAAATGCACGTGCATTAAATATGAAAAAAAAATTGAAAAATTGAAAGAATTAAAAATGTAAAAATATAAAAATATATAGAAAAAATTTATAGAAAAAATATGTGTGCCCTGTGAATGTGATAGATGCAAATTGAAAAATACAAAGGTGGATTACAAAAATGCAAACAAGCAAAAAAATGTGAGCAAAGTCTAAAGTTAAATGAACCTGTATAACAGTCAAAGTCACAATCCAAATAGAATTATATCCCAATGTTGTTTAACAAAGAATAGCAGAAAAAAGGTTTGAAAACCAACTTGTTTCCTGATGTTGAAAAAACCTAGTGGTGGTGATCCTAGGAAGGTGAAGAGTGGGTCTTGATAAAGGCCAAGTACTTGGCCGAAACGCGTAGACAAGCAGCTGGTAAGCATAATTCTAATCAATTGATTTTTGATCTAGACGCTCTGCACTATCTGTTGTTATTTTTACAGGTATCACACTATCTAAGATGGACACTTAGGATTCGCCTAAGCTCTAAGGGGAATATTGGATTCTCATCACCAAGAAAGAATCACCCACTCTTCACCTTCCTAGGATCACCACCACCAGGTTTTTTCAACATCAGGAAACAAGTTGGTTTTCAAACCTTTTTTCTGCTATTCTTTGTTAAACGACATTGGGATATAATTCTATTTGGATTGTGACTTTGACTGTTATACAGGTTCATTTAACTTTAGACTTTGCTCACATTTTTTTTACTTGTTTGCATTTTTGTAATCCACCTTTGTATTTTTCAATTTGCATCTGTCACATTCACAGGGCACACATTTTTTCTATATATTTTTTCTATATATTTTTTGTGACAGACCCTTCTGTCAGGACGGAAGGAGTTAACTGTGTTTAGCTTTAAGAAACTATTTTCTAAACACAAGTTGCTGGCTCCAGCTATAATTTAATTAGTGCTAAGCATTCTATTGTTTGATCACCTCCAGAGAGAAAACGCCTAAGTGATAAGAAGGGCCAAGAGTGTCTTGTGGTTGAAGTGTTTAAGTAACATAATTCTATTGTATCATGTCAAAGGGCTTGTTCCCTCCATGTAATGTACAACAGTCTTTCAACCCCCATCTGGGGGAGGGTCAGACCTGCATAAATACTAGGCATAGCCTTTTAATAAATGTCATTCTGTTTTAAACCTGATGTGGAGCCTGGTCTCATGTTTGTGGGGAAAACTGGTTGGGGTTGTGAATTGCTGATTCCCTATTCAGGACATTGTTCATCTGGTATTACCCTTGGTACACTGTTGGTACCGTAACAATTGGTGGCAAGCGACGGGATGAACCTTATCGCCCAGAAGAGCAACTACACAAGCCAGTAACCTCAGGAAGAGGGGGATTATTACAATACTGACTAAGATGGAAAGAGTACCAGGGACAGAAGGAACCAATGGGCCCAGCATAGCAGACAGAACCCCCGCAGAAGCAAGCTTTGATCGGGCGGTTAAAATAAGACTGGCACATTATGGCCCCAACCCATCTGCGGAAATTATCGACCGGGTCATAGCAGCTGTGGAGGCCAACCTACTTCGCCAAAGCGGCGCTGCAGCAAACCCAGTGGAAAAGAGAAAAGTAAATTTTGCAGCTTTTAAAAACTTCCTGGAAACAGAAGGAGAGATTGATGGGTACCTTGCGGATTTTGAGAGGCAATGTGCACTACACAAGGTACCCGCAGAGGACTGGGTCATGATATTATCCGGAAAATTATCCGGCCGGGCCAGTGAGGCTTTTCGGGCCATTCCAGATGAGGAAGTCGGGGATTATAATACTGTAAAAGAGGCTATGCTCTCCAGGTATGCGGTTACACCGGAGGCATACCGGAGGCGGTTCAGAGACACTGTTAAATTAGCTGGTGATTCCTACCTTGAGTGGGCATGTAAGGTGCACCGCACAGCAGCTCACTGGATAGCGGGGTGCCAAGCCGTATCTGGGGAAGAGGTGCTGCAGCTATTCCTGTTGGAACATTGCTTCGACAAGTTACCCGCAGGAGTTCGAGAGTGGGTTCGGGACCGTAAACCCTCCACCCTGCATGAAGCGGCTCGCTTGGCAGATGAGTATACGGATGCCCGCAAACTGCACACTGCTACCACTAAGCCCCCTGCTAGAGTGGAGTACAGACCCCCAGTCACCCCAGCAGCTGCCAGTTACCAACCCCCGGTGCACCGCTATACCACATGGCCTCTGGCCACGAACTACCCTCAGAGAGCCCGGTTCAATTCGCGGGGCTACTCACAACCGATTCGGTGCTTTGGATGTAAGCAACTAGGGCACAAAAGACCAGAGTGTCCCCTAAATGCAGCGAACCAAGCACAGTCCTGGAGAAGACCCGCCAGCGGAATCCCACGTAATCCTCAGCCTGCGGCCCGCTACGTAGAGGCGCAAGAATGCTGGGGCATCCTACATGAGGCAGACCTTGTGCAAGCTGCCCACCGGAATAACCGGCAACTGGTTAAAGTGAATGGGAAGGAGGTCAGTGGTTTACGGGATACTGGTGCTACCATGACCTTGCTTCGAAAGAACTTGGTGTCTGAGAAACAGCACACTGGAGACACTGTGGCTGTGAGGGTAGCAGGGGGCACTGTGTTCCGCCTACCTGTTGCCAGGGTACATTTGGATTGGGGAGTGGGCGCTAGACCTGTGAATGTGGGGGTCATGAAGGATTTACCAGCTGATGTTCTCCTTGGAAATACCTTGGCCCCCCTTGTTTCTGCCTACGCTCCTATGGGTCCCGCAGATGTTAACCCTGTGACTACCCGTGCCCAGATCCATGCAGCAGAGACTGACCCACCTGCTGCTAAGCCCCAGGACGCTGAGCTCAGTAAATCTCTATCCGCTATTGATATGTGGGAGTCACGTTACAATGCGCTGATGAAGGAGAAGAGCCACGTAGAGGATGAAATGGTCACGTTAAATAATCATGTAACAGTGCTAGCGGGAGAGAAGAGGAGTGCAGAGGAAAAAGCACGTTTAGAACAGGAATCTCTGCTAGACCAGCTGCACCGACAGACTGCAGAAAACACCAGCTTGAGAGTGGGACATGAAACATTAAAGACAAACTTAGCGACACTTGAGGAGAAGCTGACGCTGGCTCATAGTGAGGTGCAGCAACTCAAGGGCACCCTATGTCAGTATGAAGGGATTGTGGATACCTATAAAGAGCAGGTACAAAAAACTCGTAAAGAAGCTGATGGGATTTTGAAGGACTGTTTAGCCCTAGTCTGGGCACTGAGGAAGTTGAACCCTTGTTTGTATGGACAGGAATTCTCTCTCATAACGGGAATACAGATGGATTATCCTGGCAAACTGACATGCCTACCACCTCCTAGTCCGGTCATCCCCAGGTTGACCCACAAAAGGGTCAAGCCGGGTCTGCCGGAGTGTTCCACAAGGGGGGAGCTATGTGACAGACCCTTCTGTCAGGACTGAAGGAGTTAACTGTGTTTAGCTTTAAGAAACTATTTTCTAAACACAAGTCTTCTAAACACAAGAGTGTCTTGTGGTTGAAGTGTTTAAGTAACATAATTCTATTGTCAAAGGGCTTGTTCCCTCCATGTAATGTACAACAGTCTTTCAACCCCCATCGGGGGGGGGGGTCAGACCTGCATAAATACTAGGCATAGACTTTTAATAAATGTCATTCTGTTTTAAACCTGATGTGGAGCCTGGTCTCATGTTTGTGGGGAAAACTGGTTGGGGTTGTGAATTGCTGATTCCCTATTCAGGACATTGTTCATCTGGTATTACCCTTGGTACACTGTTGGTACCGTAACATTTTTATATTTTTAATTTTTTCAATTTTTTTCACATTTAATGCACGTGCATTTGTCCTTGGTCACTCTTTAATATATTTATATATGCTATTATAATCATCTGATATATTGCATTACCATTGGGGCAAAACCCCACTTTATTTTATTTATTTCATTTTAACTCTATAATGTATTTACAGTCTAATGCTCTAACAAATGCTCTAATTTTATTATATTTGTAATTTACTGTGTATTTATACCTTATAAGTGTAGACACACATCACAGTGTGTTAAGATTAAACTCTTGACCTTTCATATACCTCTATACATTTACCTTGCCTCTTTTGGCGCTTTGAACACATCCCATTCTAAATACTTGTTTTTGGCTAGCTAGGTAGCCTTTGTTCAAAGCCACAGGTTGTAGCAGAGAGGCAGTAGGATCTGTAATATCTTTTGGGTAGGCAGACAAGCAAGTAACTACTCTTGGTAATTGTAGCAGAGAGGTAGTAGGATCTGTAATATCTTTTTGGTAAGCAGAGACAAGCAAATAACTACTCTTGGTAATTGTAATAATAACCCCTTTCCACCAAGAACTAGACGACACATAGCTTGGGAGTCAACAACAACTTATTCAACAACTGGAAAAACAAACACTTTTTAAAAACAGTCTCCCCTACAAGGGGTTTCCCAACTGAAACAGCAGGGAGTTTAAACAGTAACATACAGTTTAACATATATTTTAACCATTAGCCTAAATAACAATTCCTGCATAGTTCATAAGTGGCGACGTTTGCCACAATGCTCCCCCAGAACCAAACCGGCATACCCAGTCTGATCCCAACGGATTGGCTTGGGGAGGTCCGGAGGAGTGTTCACAGATCAAGGTTCAAGTTCAGTTTGTCTGGACAACCCGTCGGCGTTGCCGTTTTGCTTCCCAGGTCGGTAATGGATTGTTAAGTCAAACGGCTGCAGCACCAAACTCCAGCGCAACAGCCGGGCATTGTCTCCGGATACCCTGTTCAGCCACACCAACGGGTTGTGATCTGTGAGCAGGGAAAATTGTTGTCCATATAGATATGGCTGAAGTTTCTTCAGGGCCCACACCATGGCCAGGCATTCCTTTTCGATGGCGGCGTAGCTAACTTCTCGGGGTAACAGTTTCCTGCTTAGGTAGGCCACAGGATGCTCGCCACCATCAGCCCCGACTTGGCTCAACACGGCTCCCAATTCAAACATAGAAGCGTCTGTATGGACAAGAAAGCGTTTAGTTGGATCCGGGGCAGCAAGGATAGGGGCATTTACGAGAGCGTTTTTCAGTTCTTGGAATGCTTGT
The DNA here is from genome assembly GCF_027579735.1 of Bombina bombina. Taxonomy (NCBI): domain Eukaryota; kingdom Metazoa; phylum Chordata; class Amphibia; order Anura; family Bombinatoridae; genus Bombina; species Bombina bombina. The sequence continues at coordinate 991,888 of NW_026511871.1, read as the reverse complement.
TCACACTCTGGGCTCCAGGTAACAATCTTAGGAAGGTTTTTACAGGTGAGGTCGGTCAGGGGTTTGGCTTGGGTACTATAATTAGGTACGAACTTCCTATAATAGCCTGCGGTACCTAGAAAGGCTAGCACTTGGGTCTTGGTACGGGGAGTGGGCCACTTGGCTACGGCCTCTACCTTGGCCGGTTCGGTCTTCTGCTGCCCGCTACCTACTCGGTGCCCTAGGTACTGGACCTCCGCCATCCCTATGTGACATTTGCTAGGCTTAAGGGTTAATCCTGCCTCCCTAATGCGATCTAGGATCACCCCTATATGGTTCAAATGCTCATCCCAGGAGCTGCTAAATATAGCTATGTCGTCTAAATAGGCGCATGCGTACTCTTGGGAACCATCCAGTAGCCGATCTACCATTCACTGGAAAGTAGCCGGAGCATTCTTCATCCCAAATGGCATGACCTTGAATTGGTACAGGCCAAACGGGGTGACAAACGCTGATTTGGGAATGGCATCCTCGGCTAGTGGGATCTGCCAGTACCCCTTACACAGATCTATGGTGGTGAGGTACTGGCCTCGAGCCATTTTATCCAGGAGCTCATCTATCCGGGGAATAGGGTAGGCATCAGAGACGGTTTTATCATTAAGTTTCCGGTAGTCTACGCAGAAGCGGGTCGTGCCGTCCCGCTTCGGCACTAGAACTACCGGCGAGGCCCAGGGGCTGTCCGAGTGCTCAATCACTCCTAACTGTAGCATCTCGTCAATCTCCTTCCGCATATGTTCTCTCACCAATTCTGGTATGCGGTAAGGAGGTTGATGCATGGGGAGGTGACCTGGGGTTACTACCCTATGGGTGGCCAGTCTGGTATATCCAGGCACGTTGGCGAACGTGTCTCTCTTTTCCTGCAGTAGCTCTGCTATTTGAGCTCGTTCCCGAGAACTTAACCGCTCACCCAATTGTACCTCTTCCAGACCTTCGTTCCGGTTCTTCATTCCTAGGAGGTCGGGAAGAGGTAAACTGTCTGCGTCGTCCGCGGCAGGGGCGCAAATAGCATTCACCTCCTCTGCACGCTCATGGTACGGCTTCAACATATTTACATGGAGCATGCGTCTACCGCCTGCTCCAGTACATGCGCCGATCACATAGGTGGTGTCACAGATTTGTTCCACCACCTTGTATGGGCCCTGCCAGGAGGCCTGCAGTTTATCATTTTTGACCGGTTTTAAGATTAGCACCTTCTGCCCAGTCTGAAAACTGAGGTCCCTGGCGCCCCTATCATACCAACGGCACTGACGGGTTTGAGCCGCCTGAAGGTTGGAGCGGACGGTCCGAGTCAGGGCCTCCAGGCGCTCCCTAAACTCCAGCACGTATGGTACGATAGGAGTACCGTCACTAGTGACTTCCCCCTCCCAATGCACTCGGATTAAGTCTAGGGGACCCCGTACCCTCCTTCCGAATAATAATTCAAAGGGAGAGAACCCCGTGGACTCCTGAGGTACCTCCCGGTAGGCGAAAAGCAAATGGGGTAGAAACCGCTCCCAGTTCTTCTGGGTATCTATGAACGTGCGGAGCATCTGTTTCAGTGTTCCATTAAACTGTTCACAGAGCCCATTAGACTGGGGGTGATAAGCGGAATTTACAATGGGTTTCACCCCACATGCTCTCCACAACTGGTGGGTAATCTCAGCCGTAAACTGGGTGCCCCGGTCCGAAATAATCTCCCGGGGAAATCCCATGCGGGAGAAGATTTTGATGAGGGCATCCGCCATGGTTTCGGCATGAATATTAGCCAGAGCCACCGCCTCGGGGTATCGGGTGGCATAATCCACGACCGTGAGTATATACCTCTTCCCCGAGGGGCTAGGCTTGGCTAGGGGGCCAATGAGGTCCAACGCCACTCGACTAAAAGGCTCCTCTATTATGGGGAGGGAGTGTAGCTTTGCCTTATATCGGTCTCCTCTTTTCCCTACTCGTTGGCAGGTGTCACACGTCTGGCAATACTGCCTAATATCTTTGGTGATCCCTGGCCAAAAGAAATTCTGAGTTAGGCGGTGCTTCGTCCGACTAACTCCTAGGTGGCCTGACAGTGGAATATCGTGGGCAACCCGTAGCAGTTCTCGTCTATACCTCTGAGGTACTATTAACTGCTGAACAGACAGGGGAATAGATCCGGCCACTATCTTCTCAGTATACCTGTACAGTATCCCCTTGTTCCAACCATACCTCTCTCCTTCCAACCCCGCCTGATTCTGGTTTACCTTATCCCTATATACTTGCAATGAGGGGTCAGTGGCCACTTCTCTACCAAACTCTAGTGGAGGGGCCCAAGAGACATTAGGGGGGTGATTGCTTACCTGAGCCTCAGAGTGATCAGTCAGTGTCTTGGTGCGGGTCTGTTGTCGGGTAACCACGGGCAGTGCTGCTTGTGGGGAGGTTCGGGGTGCAAACGCTGAAGTCAGCTCCCCTAAGTCGTTGCCCAAAATAACGTCTGCGGGCAAATTTTGCATAAGGCCCACTTCTATGTTACCCGACCCTGCTCCCCAATCCAAGTGTACTTTGGCCATGGGAATCTTGTAAATGGCTCCCCCGGCCACCCGGACAGCTACACAGTCTCCGGTGAGTTGATTGGTGGAAACTAAATGTTTCCGGAGCAAGGTTATGGTGGCCCCAGAGTCACACAGCCCTTGGACATGTCGGCCCTCTATATAGACCACCTGGCGGTGGCTTTGTAGGTTGTCCGAAGTGGCCTGTACTGGGTTTACCTCATGTAAGATGCCCAAGGGTTCCTCGTGGAAGACTGCGGGTTGGGTCTGTAGTCGGGGCTCGTTCTGGTAGCAGTGTACAGTTGCCCGGTTGTTCTGGTTGTTCCAGGTGGATCGGTTCTTGTTCCTGGGACAGTCTTTCTGAATGTGCCCTTGTTGGTTACAAAGATGGCAACAGATAGCTGATCGAGTCTGGTATCGGGGAGGGTGGATTCCCCCTCCAGGATGGGGTAGCAGAGGTGTGGGAGCTGCAGTGGGGTTTGGGGTGACCCCAATACTGGAGCGTTGCTGTGTTCGTTGAGCTCTTCGAGCATCTTGGTATTCGTCGGCCAAGGTCGCTGCGGTATGTACCGTGCATGGTTTTCGATCTCTCAGCCAGTTTTGCAATTCAGTGGACACCCCTTGGAAGAATTGCTCCATCAACAGGAGTTGTAAAATGTCTTCCAACTGGGTGACTTGGGCTGCCTGCAACCAGCCTTTAGCGGCCCTGGTTAGCCGATGCGCCCACTCAGTGTGGGTATCTTTCTCCAGCTTCTTCAGGTTTCGGAACCGCTGTCGGTATGCCTCCGGGGTAATAGCATACCTAGTCAGGATGGCCTGTTTTACCTTCTGGTAGTCCCTGCTGTCCTCATCTGGTATGGTGCGGTAGGCTTCAGCAGCCCGCCCGGATAACTTGCCAGCCAGTAGGGGAACTTGGTCAGCGGTACTAATATTATGCAGTTGGCATAACCGCTCAAAGTCCTGTAGGTACCCATCGATATCCTCCGTGTCGGTATGATCCTTGAATGCATGGTAGGGAATCTTAGCTTTCCCTGTACCAGCACTGGAGTGTACTGGTAGCCCCTCTCCGGGTCTCAGGGTGGTTTGTCGGGTCACCATCAAGTATTCCTGTACGTCTGCTGATGTCCGTGTCAGGAGCTCCTCTGAATGGGGTAGCGGAAAAAAACCCAACTGGGTCCGCATCTCTTTTTGGAATTTGGTTTCGTTGTTCGCCATGGGTACGGCCGTACCTGCTACCCGGTCTCCCTCCATGAGCTCTGCAATCAGCCTTGCTTTGGTTTTATTGCTGGCAATAATTCCTCTCGCCTCCAGTAATTCCTTCAATGCAGTTCTCTTTAGTCTGGTATAATCTGTCCCCATTCACCGTCCGTTCATATACATCACATGTCCTACGACTTGCTGTGCGGTTTGAATCCTGTCGCTTGCCACCAATTGTAGCAGAGAGGCAGTAGGATCTGTAATATCTTTTGGGTAGGCAGAGACAAGCAAGTAACTACTCTTGGTAATTGTAGCAGAGAGGCAGTAGGATCTGTAATATCTTTTGGGTAGGCAGACAAGCAAGTAACTACTCTTGGTAATTGTAGCAGAGAGGCAGTAGGATCTGTAATATCTTTTTGGTAAGCAGAGACAAGCAAATAACTACTCTTGGTAATTGTAATAATAACCCCTTTCCACCAAGAACTAGACGACACATAGCTTGGGAGTCAACAACAACTTATTCAACAACTAGAAAAACAAACACTTTTTAAAAACAGTCTCCCCTACAAGGGGTTTCCCAACTGAAACAGCAGGGAGTTTAAACAGTAACATGCAGTTTAACATACATTTTAACCATTAGCCTAAATAACAATTCCTGCATAGTTCATAAGTGGCGAGGTTTGCCACACAGGTACACTAGGTCTTGGCGCCATATCCACACATATTCACACCTACATAGTGTGATTGTAGCGGGTCTCGGTACACCAGACTGGGTATACCTGCTAAAGTCTGCTTCCTCCCGCCAAACGCCAACCAATGAAGCTCCACTGGATACCAGCCGCTATTAGAATAACGGCTGCTGTAAGTTGTTATAGCTAACCCCAAGAACATTAGCCGAGACTGAATGCTTGAGGGTCAAAATAGGAACTGCTTTATTGCACAGAAAACGCAGCTTTTATACATTTCCAACAAAGGGGGGTAGTCACCACATAATCAAATATTATACAATGGGACAAACATCAGACATTGGTTAGTTAAACAAGACTCTAATCACATCCTGACTTACAAAAGGACAAAGGATGACTCACACAATAACAGAAAGACACTTCACACCTAGACTAGATATGCAGACACATAACAGCAGGATGTCCCAACATTTGATCAGGAGGTTGCAATCAGCTCAAACATTCTGAGTCTCTGAGTCTAGTGGGGGTTGGAGCAGGCAATGCTGGTTTGCGCTGTCACCTTATACTCCAACAAAACACAAGAACTCCAACTCTGTAACAGGGCCCTCCAGTTCTCAGAGTCTCTGGGAATTCGGGGAAATGGGGTAAACCTGAATCCAGGGTAAAAGTACTTCAAATGTCCCCTGGGCACCAGTGTCCCAAATCACAGAATCCCCACAAGTTCCAGGGTCCATAGTCGGTGGGGAGGAGGCTGGCCTGCAGTCCTCTCCAAGTACAAAAGTAACGTAGGCTTCCGTTACATTTCTCCCCCGGGGTAGACTAACTAGGTACCAGATCTCCCACTGGTTTGGACCTGAGTTAGTCGGATGGCCCAGCCCAAAACTCTCCTCCATTTTTGTTTTTTGCCACTGCCACTGGGGAGATAGAATGCTGACCTTCTCTCCCTGGAAAACGCTAAGCTAAAACTGGTTCTGCCGCTGGGGAGAGAGATCAGCTACCTCATCTCCCTGGAACTGGTTCTGCCGCTGGGGAGAGAGGTCAGCTATCTCCTTTCACTGGAACTGGCTCTGCCGCTGTGGAGAGAGATCGGCTACCTCCTCTCCCTGGAAACCGCTCTACCGCTGGGGAGAGAGGTCAGCTACCTCCTCTTTCTGGAACTGGCTCTTCCGCTGTGGAGAGAGGTCGGTTACCTCCTCTCCCTGGCTTCCCGGAGCTACTGCAGGTGCTGGGCAGAGGCTAGCAATGCTCTGCCCTGTTGCCATCTCTTCTGCTGGAGGCTCACTGGTCTCTCCCTCCTCAGAGGAAAAGTCTATTAAATTATCGATCTCTGAAACCTTGGGCTGGGGAGAGAGGTCGACTAACTCCTCTCCCTGGGACACCAGAGATGTCACAGGTGCAGGACAGAGGTCAGCGGCGCTCTACCCTGTTGCCAGCGCTTCTGCTGGTGTGGCTCCCTTGTCCAAGACCATAAGCTCGGTGCCAAGCTGCTGATCGTGGTCTAGCAGCTCTTGGTAGCTTATTAACGATTGCCACTCCTCGAAGGAAAAATCCAATATATCTCTGATCGCTGCACCATATCCCTCTACAGACTCTGATTCATGCTGCTGAACGAGATCTAACAGCCTTCTATATGCCTTTTCTAGCTCCCATTCGTGGGCAGCTAGGCAATCAAGATCGTCCCACAGCCCAGGTACTTCTGTAAAGTTCAGCCTCAGCTCTCAGTGTTTCAGTATGTCCTCCTGACGCCACTCTGCTGTACTCCCACAGTGGGGGTCCTGTGTGAGACTTTCAAATAGCAATCCAGGGCCGCCGAAGTCATAGCCCTCTGTAGGATCATCAGTCTCCATTTCCGAACACACCTGGGCCGTATACCACCGCAGTGCACGGTACCCTTAGTACAGCTCCATCTCTGTCTGGACCAACCCGTCCATTCCGCCATCTATTCCTCCCGGGGCTGCTTTCCTAGGAACGGCATTTGTAGATCCATCTGGAGTATGAAGTGACTTCCATGGACCGCCTGGTACCCCGGATGAGTACCTCCGTCAGAACACTTTCCTTGTCCTGAACATCCCATTATCCAGAGCAATAGCTCCTGGTATCCCCCTTTGATCGAAGTCTAAAGTTATGGAGGTGAACAGAACTGAGGCGACACTCAGTTTCTGAACACAGAATGAACACTTTATTTAAAAGCAGCACACATATTTATACACCCTAGCATTCCAGAGTCACAGAGCTTCAGCATACAGAGGGAAGTGGTTAAACAGTAAAGCAAACATATGAACAATACATCAAACCTCTAACAATTGTCTATTCCCAGGTAAAGCAGATTAATGTAGCAGAGAGGCAGTAGGATCTGTAATATCTTTTGGGTAGGCAGAGACAAGCAAGTAACTACTCCTGGTAATTGTAGCAGAGAGGCAGTAGGATCTGTAATATATTTTTGGTAAGCAGAGACAAGCAAATAACTACTCTTGGTAATTGTAATAATAACCCCTTTCCACCAAGAACTAGATAACACATAGCTTGGGAGTCAACAACAACTTATTCAACAACTAGAAAAACAAACACTTTTTAAAAACAGTCTCCCCTACAAGGGGTTTCCCAACTGAAACAGCAGGGAGTTTAAACAGTAACATGCAGTTTAACATACATTTTAACCATTAGCCTAAATAACAATTCCTGCATAGTTCATAAGTGGCGAGGTTTGCCACAATGCTCCCCCAGAACCAAACCGGCATACTCAGTCTGATTCCAACGGATTGGCTTGGGGAGGTCCGGAGGAGTGTTCACAGATCAAGGTTCAAGTACAGTTTGTCTGGACAACCCGTCGGCATTGCCGTTTTGCTTCCCAGGTCGGTAATGGATTGTTAAGTCAAACGGCTGCAGCGCCAAACTCCAGCGCAACAGCCGTACATTGTCTCCGGATACCCTGTTCAGCCACACCAACGGGTTGTGATCTGTGAGCAGGGAAAATTGTTGTCCATATAGATATGGCTGAAGTTTCTTGAGGGCCCACACCACGGCCAGGCATTCCTTTTCGATGGTGGCGTAGCTAACTTCTCGGGGTAACAGTTTCCTGCTTAGGTAGGCCACAGGATGCTCGCCGCCATCAGCCCCGACTTGGCTCAACACGGCTCCCAATCCAAACATAGAAGCGTCTGTATGGATGAGAAAGCGTTTAGTTGGATCCGGGGCAGCAAGGATAGGGGCATTTACTAGAGCGTTTTTCAGTTTTTGGAATGCTTGTTCACACTCTGGGCTCCAGGTAACAATCTTAGGAAGGTTTTTACGGGTGAGGTCGGTGAGGGGTTTGGCTAGGGTACTATAATTAGGTACGAACTTCCTATAATAGCCTGCAGTACCTAGAAAGGCTAGCACTTGGGTCTTGGTACGGGGAGTGGGCCACTTGGCTACGGCCTCTACCTTGGCCGGTTCGGGCTTCTGCTGCCCGCTACCTACTCGGTGCCCTAGGTACTGGACCTCCGCCATCCCTATATGACATTTGCTAGGCTTAAGGGTTAATCCTGCCTCCCTAATGCGATCTAGGATCGCCCCTATATGGTTCAAATGCTCGTCCCAGGAGCTGCTAAATATAGCTATGTCGTCTAAATAGGCGCATGCGTACTCTTGGGACCCATCCAGTAACCGATCTACCATTCGCTGGAAAGTAGTCAGAGCGTTCTTCATCCCGAATGGCATGACCTTGAATTGGTACAGGCCAAACGGGGTGACGAAAGCTGATTTGGGAATGGCATCCTCGGCTAGTGGGATCTGCCAGTACCCCTTACACAGATCTATGGTGGTGAGGTACTGGCCTTGAGCCATTTTATCCAGGAGCTCATCTATCCGGGACATAGGGTAGGCGTCAGAGACAGTTTTATCATGAAGTTTCCGGTAGTCTACGCAGAAGCGGGTCATGCCGTCCCGCTTCGGCAATAGAACTACTGGCGAGGCCCAGGGGCTGTCCGAGTGCTCAATCACTCCTAACTGTAGCATCTCGTCAATCTCCTTCCACATATGTTCTCTCACCGATTCTGGTATGCGGTAAGGAGGTTGACGCATGGGGAGGTGACCTGGGGTTTCTACCCTATGGGTGGCCAGTCTGGTATATCCAGGCACGTTGGAGAACGTGTCTCTCTTTTCCTGCAGTAGCTCTGCTATTTGAGCTCGTTCCCGAGAACTTAACCGCTCACCCAATTGTACCTCTTCCAGACCTTCATTTCGGTTCTTCATTCCTAGGAGGTCGGGAAGAGGTAAACTGTCTGTGTCGTCTGCGGCAGGGGCGCAAATAGCATTCACCTCCTCTGCGCGTTCATGGTACGGCTTCAACATATTTACATGGAGCATGCGTCTACCGCCTGCTCCAGTACATGGGCCGATCACATAGGTGGTGTCACAGATTTGGTCCACCATCTTGTATGGGCCCTGCCAGGAGGCCTGCAGTTTATGATTTTTGACCGGTTTTAAGATTAGCACCTTCTGTCCAGTCTAAAAACTGCGGTCCCTGGCGCCCCTATCATACCAATGGCGCTGACGGGTTTGAGCCGCCTGAAGGTTGGAGCGGACGGTCCAAGTCAGGGCCTCCAGGCGCTCCCTAAACTCCAACATGTATGGTACGATAGGAGTACCGTCACTAGTGACTTCGCCCTCCCAATGCTCCCCGTACCCTCCTTCCGAATAATAATTCAAAGGGAGAGAACCCCGTTGACTCCTGAGGTACCTCCCGGTAGGCGAAAAGCAAATGGGGTAGAAACCGCTCCCAGTTCTTCTGGGTATCTATGAACGTGCGGAGCATCTGTTTCAGTGTTCCATTAAACCGTTCACAGAGCCCATTAGACTGGGGGTGATAAGCGGAATTTACAATGGGTTTCACCCCACATGCTCTCCATAACTGGTGGGTAATCTCAGCTGTAAACTGGGTGCCCCGGTCCGAAATAATCTCCCGGAGAAATCCCATGCGGGAGAAGATTTTGATGAGGGCATCCGCCACGGTCTCGGCATGAATATTAGCCAGAGCCACCGCCTCGGGATTTCGGGTGGCATAATCCACGACCGTGAGTATATACCGCTTCCCCGAGGGGCTAGGCTTGGCTAGGGGGCCAATGAGGTCCACCACCACTCGACTAAAAGGCTCCTCTATTATGGGGAGGGAGCGTAGCTTTGCCTTATATCGGTCTCCTTGTTTCCCTACTCGTTGGCAGGTGTCACACGTCTGGCAATACTGCCTAATATCTTTTGTGATCCCTGGCCAAAAGAAATTCTGAGTTAGGCGGTGCTTCGTCCGACTAACTCCTAGGTGGCCTGACAGTGGAATATCGTGGGCAACCCGTAGCAGTTCTCGTCTATACCTCTGAGGTACTATTATCTGCTGAACGGACAGGGGAATAGATCCGGCCACTATCTTCTCAGTATACCTGTACAGTAACCCCTTGTTCCAACCATACCTCTCTTCTTCCAACCCTGCCTGATTCTGGTTTACCTTATCCCTATATACTTGCAATGAGGGGTCAGTGGCCACTTCACTACCAAACTCTAGTGGAGGGGCCCAAGAGACATTAGGGGGGTGATTGCTTACCTGAGCCTCAGAGTGATCAGTCAGTGTGTTGGTGCGGGCCTGTTGTCGGGTAACCACGGGCAGTGCTGCTTGTGGGGAGGTTCGGAGTGCAAACGCTGAAGTCAGCTCCCCTAAGTCGTTGCCCAAAATAACGTCTGCAGGCAAATTTTGCATAAGGCCCACTTCTATGTTCCCCGACCCTGCTCCCCAATCCAAGTGTACTTTGGCCGTGGGAATCTTGTAAATGGCTCCCCCGGCCACCCGGACAGCTACACAGTCTCCGGTGAGTTGATTGGTGGAAACCAAATGTTGCCGGAGCAAGGTTATGGTGGCCCCAGAGTCACGCAGCCCTTGGACACGTCGGCCCTCTATATAGACCACCTGGCGGTGGCTTTGTAGGTTGTTCCGAAGCGGCCTGTACTGGGTTTACCTCGTGTAAGATGCCCAAGGGTTCCTCGTGGAAGACTGCGGGTTGGGTCTGTAGTTGGGGCTCGTTCTGGTAGCAGTGTACAGTTGCCCGGTTGTTCTGGTTTGTGGAATTCTATAATATAATAATATTTTATTAAACCAAGTGTTAAAGTTGCATTTTAGAGTTGTTGCATTTTGATTTTGGACTTGGACATTTGCTTTTTATTATTGGTTCCAATAGACTTATTCTTGTTTACAATATATTGTTTTGCTCTATATTAATTTTGAATGTTCTTTTAAAGCTTTGCAATCTACTTTGAGACTTCAAATTTTTATACATATACCACCAATTGTAGCAGAGAGGCAGTAGGATCTGTAATATCTTTTGGGTAAGCAGAGACAAGCAAATAACTACTCTTGGTAATTGTAATAAAAACCCCTTTCCACCAAGAACTAGACAACACATAGCTTGGGAGTCAACAACAACTTATTCAACAACTGGAAAAACAAACACTTTTTAAAAAACAGTCTCCCCTACAAGGGGTTTCCCAACTGAAACAGCAGGGAGTTTAAACAGTAACATACAGTTTAACATACATTTTAACCATTAGCCTAAATAACAATTCCTGCATAGTTCATAAGTGGCGAGGTTTGCCACAATTAACATATCAAGTTAATAAACTGGGGAAGAAAGTTTACTCAGACAATCTGATTTTGGGCAGTCTAGTTAACATAGTCACACAGGAACACAATCAGTTTACCCAGACAGACTCCTGAGACACAATCAGATCTGAAACGTAAATAAAATACATCTTATAAAAACAGCTCTTATTAACTATTAAGTCCTTTATGCCCACTTGGTTTATAGAGTCACAATTGCTCCCTCAAGGGGCACTCACACTCTGTACCCATCCTGTATTTATGGATACATGGTGACGTGGACATAAGACTGAGTTATGAAAGTACATGGGGTGGCTGGCATATAACATTCCACATTTCTATGCAGTCTCTGGGTATCCTTAAGCCCATGTACCCCCTGGCCAAAGATTGTTCCATAACAGGCCCCCAGATCATGGTGACTCACGGCAGATATCTCCCCCTTCGGAAGGAGACTAACACGGGAGGAGACCCCAGACGGGTTGACTTTGAAGTTAGTCCGTAGATCCATTCCCTCAATGCCCGTATCCATACAGTACCCCAAACAAATTGTTAAGTACAGAGCATCACTCACCCGGCCGACCTCTGCCTCTCTCATAGAACATATTCCCCACCACTGGGTAGAAGTGCAGACTGTCCCTTCTACATAGAGTCCTTTCAGTCGCTGAGGAGAGAGGTTGGCTACCTCCTCTCCCTGGAAACTGATCTGCCATTGGGGAGATCAGAGCAGGCTTTCTCTTTTTCGTCAAGCCTGGATACAAGATGTCCCAGACTCTTGGGCGGTGGACATAGTATCACATGGTTACAGAATAGGATTCAAGTCTTGCCCTCCAAGGGGCAAATTTCTCCTTTCAATACTATCCTCAAACCAAATAAAGAAGGAAGCCTTCTTAAACTGTGTAAAAGAACTATACTCTCTGGGAGTTATTGTTCCTGTCCCTCTAGCAGAACAGGGTCTAGGATTCTATTCAAATCTATTAGTGGTTCCCAAAAAGGAGGGAACTTTTCGGCCCATTCTAGACCTCAAGTGTCTCAACAAATTCCTCAGTGTTCCGTCCTTCAAGATGGAAACTATTCGTTCCATTCTTCCTTTGGTACAGGACGGTCAGTTTATGACGACCATAGACCTGAAGGACACATACCTTCACGTTCCCATTCACAGGGAACACCTTCAGTATCTGAGGTTCGCTTTTCTGGACAGGCACTTCCAATTTGTTGCACTTCCTTTTGGCCTGGCCACAGCTCCCAGAATATTTACAAAGGTTCTGGGGGCTCTATTGGCTGTGATCAGATCCCAGAGAATTGCTGTAGCGCCTTATCTAGATGACATCTTGGTTCAGGCGTCATCTTTTCAACTAGCCCAATCTTATACAGAGATGCTGTTGTCTTTTCTACGTTCCCATGGGTGGACGGTGAATTTAAAAAAAAGTTGTCTTGTTCCATCTACCAAGTGTGTTTCCTAGGGACTATAATATATTCCCTGTCCATGAAGATTTTACTGACTGAGGTCAGAAAAGACAAGATTCTTGCTTCCTGCCTTTCTCTCCTGTCTGCCTTTCGTCCATCTGTGGCCCAATGCATGGAGGTGATTGGTCTGATGGTGGCATCCATGGACATCATTCCTTTTGCTTGGTTCCATCTATGACCGCTGTAGCTTTGTATGCTCAGTCAATGGAACGGAGATCATTTGGACTTAACTCAATAGATAAATCTGGACCCTCTAACAAGAGACTCTGTCTTGTGGTGGGTGTCACAAGAACATCTGTCTCAGGGCACTTGCTTTCTAAGACCTTCGTGGGAAATTGTGACGGACGCCAGCCTGTCAGGCTGGGGAGCTGTTTGGGGCCCTCCAAAGGCTCGGGGCCTTTGGTCTCAGGAGGAGTCCTCTCTTCCCATAAACATCTTGGAGTCGAGAGCTATCTGCAATGCCCTATCAGCGTGGCCTCAACTGTCGTTGGTCCAGTTTATAAGATTCCAATCGGACAACATCACCTCAGTGGCTTACATCAACCACCAGGGAGGGACTCTGAGTTCCTTAGTCATGAAGGAGGTGACTCTCATTCTGCAGTGGGCGTAAGCCCACGATTTTCTCCTATCTGCCATCCACATTCCAGGATTTGACAACTGGGAAGCAGATTTTCTGAGCAGACAGTCCTTTCATCCCAGGGAGTGGGCTCTCCATACGGAAGTGTTCTCTCAGATAACCCTCAAGTGGGGGGTTCCAGAGTTGGATCTGATGGCGTCCCATCAAAATGCCAAGGTTCGAAAGTACGGTTCAAGGTCAAGGGATCCACAGGCCGTTCTAATAGATGCTCTAGCGGTTCCTTGGAGGATTTCTCTGGCTGATCTGTTTCCTCAGGTTGCTCTCCTTCCATGAGTCATTGCTCGTATCAAACAGGAGAGAGCATCAGTGATTCTAATAGCTCCTGCATGGCCTCGCAGAATCTGGTTCACGGATCTAGTGAGGATATCATCTCTACCTCCTTGGAGGTTACCTCAAAGGAAAGACCTTCTACTTCAGGGTCCTTTCCTACATCCAAACCTAGATTCTCTGAAGCTTACTGCTTGGAGATTGAACGCCTAGTTCTGTCTAAGCGTGGTTTTTCTGATGTGGTCTTTGAAACTATGATTCAGGCTTGAAAACTGGTTACTTGCAAGATTTACCAAAAGATATTGTGTAAATATCTTTCTTGGTGTGAATCTAAGGGGTTCTCCTGGAGCCGAGTGAGGATTCCCCGGATTTTGTCTTCTTCAGGATGGACTGGATAAGGGTTTATCGGTCAGTACTCTAAAGGGTCAGATTTCTGCGTTATCTATCCTTTTGCACAAATATCTGGCAGATTTACCAGATGTTCAAGCCTTTGTACAGGCCCTGGTTAGAATCAGGCCTGTGTTTAAACCTGTTGCTCCCCCATGGAGCCTTACTTTAGTTCTTAAAGTTTTGCAACAGGCTCCGTTTGAGCCTATGCATGCTGTTGATATAAAACTGTTATCCTGGAAAGGTTTGTTTCTTGTTACCATTTCTTCTGCACACAGAGTGTCTGAACTTTCAGCTCTGCAGTCTGATTCTCCCTACCTTATTTTTCATGCTGATAATGCGGTCCTTTCTACTAAGGTAGTATCGGATTGAAACATTAATCAGGAAATTGTTGTTCCTTCTTTTTGTCCTAATCCTTCTTCTCAAAAGGAACGTCTTTTGCATAACTTGGATGTTGTGCAGGGTCCAAAATTTTACTTACAAGCTACTAAAGATTGTAAGCAATCTTCTGCCTTGTTTGTTTTTTTCTCTGGAAAGCGTAAGGGTTAGAAGGCCACTTCTACTTCTCGGTCTCTCTGGTTGAGAAGTTATTATTATTATTATTATTATTATTATTATTATTATTATTAGTTATTTGTAGAGCGCCAACAGATTCCGCAGCGCTATTAACAAAGGCGGAGTACAACAAAACAAATATAGGGATCAAATGGGTAGAGGGCCCTGCCAAGAGTTGCACTGTTGTAGTCATCTCTTAAGAAGGTGATCAACAAACAGCTGGACTCTTAGGCTTACATGCTAAGGGGGTTCAGGGGATAGCAATGGAGGAGAGGAACTGGTATAAAGAAAGGTTAGCGTAGGTTGTATGCATCCCTGAACAGTAGAGTCTTTAGGGATCACTTGAAGCTTTTAAAACTAGAAGAGAGTCTTGTGGAGCAAGGCAGAGAGTTCCACAAAATGGAAGCCAGTCTGGAGAAGTCCTGTAAACGGGAGTGTGATGAGGTGACAAGAGAGGAGGAGAGTAGGAGGTCGTGAGCAGAGCGAAGGGGACGGGAGGGAGAGTATCTGGAGACAAGGTCTGAGATATAGGGGGGAGCAGTGCAGTTGAGGGCTTTGTATGTCAGAATGAGAATTTTGTGTTTGATCCTAGAGGAAGCCAGTGAAGAGATTGGCAGAGAGGTGCAGCAGATGAAGAGCAACGTGTAAGGAAGATGAGTCTGGCAGAGGCATTCATTATGGATTGTAAAGGAGCTAGGCGGTAGGTGGGGAGACCAGAGAGGACAGAGTTGCAGTAATCGAGGCGGGAGAGAATGAGAGAGTGGATTAAAATCTTAGTTGTGTCTTGTGTAAGGAAGTGTCTAATTTTAGAGATGTTTTTAAAGGTGGAAGCGGCAGGCTTTAGCCAATGACTGAATGTGAGGAGTGAAAGAAAGATCAGAGTCAAATGTGACCCAGAGACATCGGGCATGCGGGGTAGGGGTAATGATGGAGTTGTCGACAGTTATAGAGAGATTGGGGGTGGAGAGTTTAGAAGAAGGGGGGAAAATAAGGAGCTCAGTTTTGGAGAGATTTAGCTTGAGGTAGTGAGAGGACATCCAGTTGGAGATGTGAGAAAGACAGTTAGTGACACGGGTAAGCAAGGAAGGAGAAAGGTCTGGTGCAGAGAAGTAGATTTGGGTGTCATCGGCATACAAATGATATTGTAAACCGTGGGACTTTATTAGGGAACCTAGTGATGACGTGTAGATTGAGAAGAGAAGGGGACCGAGGACAGAGCCTTGCGGTACTTCGACAGAAAGTGGTGACGGGGCAGAGGAGGCCCCAGAGAAGGCTACACTAAAGGTACGGTTTGACAGGTAGGAGGAGAGCCACGAGAGGGCTGTGTCACATATGCCAAAGGATTGGAGGGTTTGGTGCAAGAGAGGGTGGTCAACAGTGTCAAAGGCTGCGGACAGATCAAGGAGGATAAGCAGAGAAAAGTGGCCTTTTGATTTTGCTGTAAGTAGGTCATTGGTAACCTTAACAATTGCTG
Source organism: Bombina bombina (assembly GCF_027579735.1). Taxonomy (NCBI): domain Eukaryota; kingdom Metazoa; phylum Chordata; class Amphibia; order Anura; family Bombinatoridae; genus Bombina; species Bombina bombina. The sequence goes on along the minus strand of NW_026511871.1, from coordinate 976,062 downwards.
TCTCTGTGGAGTGATGGGGACGAAATCCAGATTGCAATGGGTCAAGGAGGGAGTTTATTGTAAGGAAATGGGATAGGCGTGCATAAGCTAGTTTTTCGAGAAGCTTTGATGCAAGAGGGAGGAGGGAAATAGGGCGGTAGTTGGATGGGGAGGTAGGATCAAGGGAAGTTTTTTTGAGGATAGGTGTGACCAGTGCATGTTTCAGAGATGAGGGAAATATACCGGTGCTGAGGGAGAGGTTCAAAGTGTGTGTGAGTATAGGGGTAAGGGTGGCAGAGAGGGAGGGGAGTAGCTGTGAGGGGATAGGGTCAAGGGAACAGGTTTTCAGTATATTTATGAAAATCTTAGCAGTATTCTCTAAACAATGTGTAAGTATATGGCAGGGAATATATTTAACAATCTTCCTTTAAACTAAACCTGCAATCAAACATACATTTGCTAAGACAATAAAATTAATCTAAATATCTGAATTCTTTATTATTAGTAAATAACTATGAACATGTTGATACGTACATATTTGTAATGATTAGAATATGAGTTAATATTATATGCGTTAAAACAAAAACCATTTAAAATATGCTATGCAAAGCTCATGCCAATTTACTTTAAACCAAATCTTTCATTCAGAGCTGCATTTAAAATATTACAATGAGACCTAAAATAGCAGTTACAAAAATTCAGCAATATGATTTACAGTGTTAATTTAAGCAATAGGATAATATATATGTTCTGCTATTTAACTGCAATCCTAATACAAAATTAACTTACAATATCAGAACTTGCACAGATGATTTACTTAGCAAATCAGATACAGATTTAAACAATACCTAGGCTTATGATTACCAATTTAAAATACAATATACTTCACCAATTTTGAACCAATTCGTAGCGGTCTTTAGGTCATCTCAGAAGACAGATAAGTAATTTTTGCAATCAATGAGAAGGAGGTAGTCAGCTTGTTTAGATTGGTTTTAAAATGCCCAGCAGCAGATATCATCCAAAGTTAAAACAGCCTTTTTTTCTTCCATTTCTCTTTTGCTTACTTATATATGTTTTCAATCATTGATGACATCATGTGGGTGGCACTATGGGAGCTGACCTTCCCATTGGTTATCTGGGAAATCTAATCGGATTGGCCCTTGGAAATTTCATTTTTAACAGCCAGAAAGAACCTTCTGGCTGTAGTTCTCGCAACATAACACCAGGTGGCAGCACGAACAGACACAGCAACATTTGAAACAACTTAAATCAGTATTTCTATGAAATGGTTATTCATTTTATCATAATTTACTGCAACAACTATTCACAATATTTGTTTTGGATAAGTTATATCTTAATGAATTTTCTGATCATTTTTATATGAAACATCACATATATCTAACATTATATTAAAATAATTTATATTTCATTTAGCCTAACAGAAAATTTATATCTCAGAGTCATATCACATCAAAGTAACTTCCATATCTTCATCTCACTATATTTTAAGAGATGTATTTAAAACTTTATAAACATTTATTGCACATTCATATGATATGACATTTCATTTAATGCAGGCATTCCATCTCTTTCTAAGTGCATAGATTGATGCTCATGACCAATGGTTGTCTGCAATAAAAATAGAAATAATTATTAGAAGGGATTCAATCATTTCATATGTCTATGGTCCATCTGAAATAAAATTAAGTATTATTTTTTTTTTTTTTTTTATATTTATTTTTCAAGTTTTTCCAACATACATATACAGGACAAGCAACAAAAAAAAGAAAATAAACAATACTTAATAGACCAAATAGGTGGTGATGATAATACAAATACATGCTCACTGAGCTTTCTCCTTTATAGGATAAATAGCAAAGGAAAGTATTGCACTGTTCTACCATGCGTTCTTAAGCTTATTTATGATACCATCATTTATAAACTATAAGCCAATACTCTATAGAGACAGTTCCAATTCCTATTTTCCCCCCTTTTCCCGTTCCTCTTCCCATCTCTTGACCTGACAATGTTTATCCTTTCCCTAGCAATAATAAAATATATTATTTCCATATATTTCATTTCATACTTCATTCATTTCATAACCGTGTTAAAAAAAAAAAAAAAAAAAAGGATAGTTTATAAACAGAACGTGGGGAAGGGGGTCATCCTCTACCCTCCCCCCCCCACCTCCCTCCCGCCTCTCCTCCCCTCCCAGCCAAGCACTTGGGAAATGGCCAGCAAATACTTGTAGTTGGACGTAAGATGTTTCCTTAAATCGTTTAACTAACATTATTTGAACCGTAGATGGGCACGCTAATATAAACATTTTCCACTGTCTAAAGAACAACGCTAGCCACTCGTCAGTTGGGTTTTGTAGACTATATTGTTCAGATGTATATTGGGTAATTAGTGCCTCCTTTAATTCTTTCAAATTAGGTGCTGTTTTGGCCTTCCATGATCTTAATATTAAGACACGACCCAACAATATAATGGTATTAATTAATTTAAAATTTTGCCGAACAGTCTGTGATTTCGCCAAAAAAAAATAATTCTATCGGTTTAATATCATAATCTAATTTAAGAGTTACTTTCATCCAATAGAAAACTTTAGACCAGAACTGGCCAATCTTTGGACAGGCCCAAAAACAGTGCAGGAGATCCGCATTCGGAGCACTGCATCTGGTACATACTTTCTTTGTTTTATACCATCTAGATAATCTAGCCGGTGTTAAATAGGTCATTAGAGATAACTTAATTTGTGATTCTCTCCATGAGGTCAAGACCCAGCTTTTCTCTATTACTTTGAAGGCGTTTATTACGACTAACCCATCTATCTCTGGGAATATCTTACTCCATTTTCGAACAATATACTCGACTTGCTCTTCAGAGGGTTTTTGATTAAGCAACGCATAAAACGGGGCAATAGAGTAGAGCCCTTTTTGGAACATATTAATCCTGACTTGTATCTCTCGAAGTGCCCACTCTGTCCCGTATCTTTGCTTTAACTCAGATATCAGATGTCTTAGCTGTAAATAGGCATAAAAGTCTTTATTTGAAAGACCAAAGTGATTGGTTAATTCCATGAACGGAACCGGCTTTAGCTCTGTATCTAATATTTGATTAACATATACTAAACCTTTAATGGACCAGTTTTTAAAAACTTTGTCGGTGACCCTTATTTATGCTGAATGGGGATTGCACACCCAGGGCGTTGCTGCTGTTTCTGCATTTGTTTGTGCTCCAATAAAAAAGTTGTGCGGCCACAAAAAAAAAAAAAAAACTTTGTCGGTCATCCCTGGTGGAAAAGTCGGGTTGCCAATAATTGATAGGTATCTAGAAACATATGGGGAGCAACCTACTATCCCTCCAAGTTTTTGCCATGCTAAGATTATGTATCTAAACTTTATTAACGAAAAGATCGTCAAAGGTAACATAGTAATTGGACAATGTAGAACAGCATCTAAGCGGAAAGGTGCCATCATAGCAGCCTCCCATGAAACCGCAGCAACTTGATCTTGTTCTGTTAACCAATCTACAGCGATCTTAACGCGTGATGCTGAACTATAATGTTGTATATTAGGAAGGCTAAGGCCTGCCGCTTCTTTATTATTCATTAATCTAGACACTGAGATGCGAACATTTGCACCTTTCCATATGAACTTAGCACATGCCTTATTATATTTAGTTATATCTACCCTATGTATAAGCACTGGAATATTCTGGATCAGATAAAGTAATTTTGGAAAAATAATAGTTTTTATAAGTGTAACTCTTGCTGTCAATGAAATAGGAAAGTTTATCCACTCTTCCATTTTTTTTCTGCATTCCCAGAAACATTTAGAAAAATTCAAGTTGTACCATTCTTCTGGGTTTGCACTAAGTTTAATACCTAGATATGTTATCTGAGCGCTTTCACTAAAGGGATGCTTAATATCTTGCTCTTTTTTATTTATCCACAAAAGTTCGGATTTTGCCAAATTAATTTTATAACCGGAAATTAAACCAAAAGTTTCAATCATATCCAGAACCAGTGGGAGTGACTTCTTAGTATTACTCAGACATAAGAGTATATCATCTGCATACATTAGTACTCTCAATTTTTGGTCACCTATCTGAATTCCGTCCAATTTTTGGCGAAACCAAATCGCTAGTGACTCCAAAGATATATTAAAAAGCAGCGGGGACAATGGGCATCCTTGACGTGTGCCTCTTTGTAATATTAGACGCTGTGACAACACACCATTAACAAGCAGCGACGAGTGCGGCGCTGAGTAAATTATACGAATAAATTCATACATTTGCCCGGTTAGCCCAAACTGTTCTAACGAAAAAAATAAGTGTTTCCAAGAAATGCGGTCAAACACCTTTTTGGCATCAACCGTTAATAAAGCTAAATCCACCATATCCCTGTATCCTGATATTCTGAATTTATTCCAGTAGAAATCTAATAATGTCATGATCTTTCTTATATTTTTAGCTGGGTTCCTCCCAGCCATAAAGCCTTCTTGATTCTCATGAATTATTAGTCCTAAGTGCGGACTCAGTCTTTTTGCCAGAATCGATGTTAACAACTTATAGTCCGCATTTAACACAGAAATGGGCCTATATGAATCAGGAAGTTCTAGATCTTTATTTTTTTTGGGAATCAAAGATACTACCGCAGCTGCAAAATATGGGGAACACTTATTATTCTTAAAAAAATAGAAGTTAAATAGTTCTACCAATGATGGAGTTATCTGATGTTGGAGAATCCTATAGAATTCTATAGGCAAACAATCTGGACCCGCTGCCTTATTGGTTTTCGCTGCCATAATAGCCACCATAATCTCCTCTGACGTAATAGGACTATTAATTTCTGCTAGTATTTCAGTTGAAATTTTAGGTATCTTAATTTTGTCCCAAAAGATTCTCCTTCTATCTACGTCATGCTCTTCTGCTCTATATATCTTAGTAAAATAGTCGTAGAAAACTTTAGTAATATCAGTGTTATTAGTAAATTTTCCATTATTAGCTCTAATGGCCAAAATATTATTCCTGTTCGTGGCTTTAGTTAACCTTATTACGTATTATTAATCATTTACTTTTAGGTCCACAAACATCTATTTATATTCTTAAACACACAGAGGCTAAGATATTCATAATTCCCCCTTTCAAATTCAAATATATGTAGGACACATGTATTTGAATTGGATCAAAGTCAGTGGTACTCGGTGAGGATGTTGACCATACACATCATGGACAGTCTTCTATGTAGATAGTCTGTCAATTTTGAGCCTTCATGTTCATCAGCTGGTCATCTTTATACTACAGTCGGTCTTTAGTTCATTTTGGGATATGACACTTCATTCTCCCTCTATGACTTGTAGTTAGGATCTGGGATGACATGCCCGCAATTGATTGATATGGACACATTTATCTATGAAACTTTCATTTTTGGGGATCCTTATTTTATAGGCCACTGGAGATATTTTGTCAGTAATGACAAAAGGACCTTTCCATGAGGGAAGAAATTTCTTCTCCCTAACCTGATCTCTTCCAAAGTTATAAAGATAAACTTTATCATTTATTTCATATTCCTTTTTGGATCATAATAGGTTTTAGTGGCAGTTGCGGCTCTTTCTAAATTCCTTTGAGCAAATGCAAAGGCATATTGCAGGTGTTTTCTTAAGTTCTCCACATATTGATGTGTATTGGCAGCGTTTATCAAGTTTTGGTCCGATGTACGGTATAGCAGATGCTGAGGTAGAACCATTTTTCTACCAGTCATCAGCTCAAAAGGTGACATTTTGGTAGCACTACTTGGAGTTGCCCTTAATGCCATTAAGACTAGAGGTAGTTTTACATCCCAGTCTTTACCTGTTTCACTCACAAACTTTTTGAGGATTTTAACAATGGACTGGTTGTAACGCTCTACACCACCACTTGAGGCAGCTCTATAAGCAATATGGAGCTTTCTTTTAACCCCTAGTATTTTCCACATTTTGGTCATCACTTCGCTAGTGAAGTGGGTCCCCCGATCTGATTCTATTCTTTGGGGCAAACCAAATCTGGAAAATACATGGTTGATGAGCAATGCTGCACATGTTTCAGCACTATTGTTAGGTGCACTAATGCACTCTACCCATTTAGTGAACAGGCATGTGCCTCTTGATGACCTTGTTACTGGACCAATAAAATCAATTTGTATATCTGACCATGGCATTACTATCCCCCTTTTCTGCAATGGCGCTCTATGCGTTGGTGCAGTGGGTTGGAACTGTGGGAAGATTAAACACCCTTGACAGTAGGTTTGAACATCTTTCAACATGTGTGGCCAAAAAGCATAATCACGTAATATTTCATACGTGAGTTTGGCACCACGATGACCAGATGTGGGAGCATCATGGACATGTTGAAGCATTAGACCTCTGAACTTGATGGGTACTACCCACTGCTGGATGCCAGTTTTGGAGGTTCTAATTAACAACCCATCCTGTAACTTGAATTGTGATCTAGATTTTATTAAGATCCTAAGATCTTCTTTGCCAATACAATCATCTTTTGAGATGGGGTTGCTTTCAGGATCTTCTATGTGTTTATAGAAGATGCCTACAATGGGTTCTTCTTTTTGACTAGTGATCAGGTCCTCACTAGGAGAATCCTGACTCCATTGTACCAAGTTAGGCTCACTCTGTTTTGCCTGGTTTCTGGTAATGGCTTCTACCTGAATTGCACCCATTAAGTGGTCAATATTAAGGAGTTCTCCAGTTATGGCTCCTTGTTTGGCTAATGAGTCCGCAAGGTCATTGCCTTCCTTATCCGGACCTAGAACTCTAGAATGACCCTTGGTCTTTTTCCAGTGTATGGTTAAATCATTGGATACTACCAGATTATCAATCTCACAGAACAACTTGCCATGCTTGACTGGTTTGTTATTGCTTTTCTGCATGCCATTTCTTTTCCAAGTTGGCAGGTATTCAACAAAACTGTTACGCACATAATTTGAGTCAGTTATGATCACAAATTCATGAATACCATGTTCAATAGCCATTTCAATGGTTTTGAAAACAGCAGTTAGTTCTGCAACTTGACTGGATCTTGGTCCAATGTTGAAACCTACAGATATATTTGAGAATCCATTTGCCCCAGTTATACCAATGCCAGCGACTAATCTGCGCTCATTATCAATAGTGGCATGGTAAGAACAACCATCAACATATACCCAAGGTAATGTTTGACAATGGTCCTCATTGTACATTTTATATGGGGAAAGCAATTGTTCCTCCAGAAAATCATCTTCTGATAATTCTTCCCCAGGATCTCTAGCAGTACAGTCGTGGAGCTCAGCAAGCCCTTGTGCGACTGGATTCTTTTTATTCTGCTTGTAGCGAATTTCTAAGGGCCAGCCTTGTAAGGAAAGAGTCCACGCTGTTATGCGGCTATTAGACAAATTCCCATCTCTTATTCTCTCACTTTGCAAATATAGCAAAGGCTGGTGGGCCGTTTCTACAATAATTTTCTCGCCCTGTATATAGCTGCGGAAATTTTGTAGAGCCCATACAGTAGATAAGAGGGCTTTTTCGCAATTGTTAAACTTTATTTCTACTGGGGATAGATTTTTGCTCGCATGAGCAATGGCTTTGTTCAAATTATCATGCTTTTGGTATAAAACAGCGCTCATGCTTATATCTGTGTAACCTGTCTGCCAGAATAGAAAGGTTTACCACCTTCAGGGTACGCTAAGCAAGGTGCTTGAGTGAGTTTTCTCTTCAGCTCTCTGATGGCTGTCTCTTGAGACTCCCTCCAGTGCCATTTCACATCTTTCTTTAGAAGAAGTAGTAGTGGTTTAGCTAACTCTGCATAATTATCAATGAATTTGCGAGAATAATTCGTCATACCCAGGAATGATCTCAATTCCTTTAAGTTAGTTGGGTTTTTAGAATTTATTATAGCTTCCACCTTTTTCTTTTGGGGATTTAATCCTTCAGAGGTAACTTCATGTCCCAAGAAGTTTACACGAGTGCGGCACCATTGAGCTTTTTGTAGGGATAATTTGACACCTGCCCTTTTAAGTTGGCTGAGGACGTGTTTAAGCTCTGTGATGTGTTTTTCAAAGTCTGTGCTTTTGATTAAAACATCATCAACATAAGATAAGGTCCCCCTTTCCAGTGTGTCAGGCATAGCCTTATGCATGAATACAGCAAATTCATGTCCAGAATTTATGTATCCAAATGGAAGTCTCTGGAATGCATACTGAACCTTTTGGAAGGAGAATGCTAGCTTGGTCCTCTTCATGTACCTTTATGGTCCAATATCCCTGTGCACAATCAATGGCAGTGAATATTTTGGATCCCTGCATTTGTGCTAGGCACTGGTCAATGTATGGTACAGGCCAGCCAGACATGTATACTCGTTTGTTTAGCTGTCTTAAGTCAGCACACAAACGCCATTGTCTATTGGCCTTAAGGACACCTAGAATAGGATTATTATAAGAGCTGTGCACCTGTCTGATAATACCTCTTTCTTCCAAATTCCTTATGATCTCTGCAAGAGAATCATATGAGGCTAAGGGAAGTCTGTATTGTTTGACAAATACAGGTGGCGCATTAGGATCTGTTTGTATTCTTGCAATGTGCAAGTCTGTAGTACCACAGTCATAAGAATCCTTAGCGAAAATATCCTTGTATTCCATCAGGAGTTCTCGCAGCTGTTGGTGTTCATCATCGCTGGAACAGCCATTAGCTAAGGATATTTGCTCTTCGACTATTTGCTGAAATCCTGGAAAGATTTCAGGCTGTCCTATTTCATAGGCTTCTTCCAACCTAGAGGTGAGATCCCCTTGATTATAATTTACATTGCTCCCATGACTCTGGGTATTGGGGTAATCGTGCTGTTTGATTGGTTGATCAAACACTAGAGAGGCTTCTTCAATATTACAGATGCCTTCCTCTGAGCTGAAGGGATAAATAGACTGAACATTAAATAGACCCTCTGGTATAGATGCAAAGGATTGTTCTATTAATTGTTCTTCAGTTAGGTATCCTTCAGGTATTAGCCCAATTACATTATTCTGGAATCCAAAAGTGTAATAACTTGATTCCAGTGCATACCCTATGGTAGTTCCCTTGGATAATGTTATATCCTGTGGGGTCATGTTATGTACAATAATATGTATTGGAATAGTTCCAATATTCACCATAGGAGTGTAAGTCACTGTGACACCCAGATTTTGTATTCTATGGGAGAGGCAAATTAGTGTTTCAGAAGTTTTTAATTTCTGACCTCTCTTTACCTGTAAGGGTAAAAGAAATTTATCAGCCCCAGCAGGAATTATAACATCGCTAGATACCTGCATATTCACAGCATATGGCAATTGCTGGTTTGATTTTAGGGCTGCATTTTCATCCTGAAATACTTCAGGGTCCCCCTTTAACCTGCTCCAAAGGCAAGAATTAATCAGATCTATTTGTATGGCATATCTATGTAAGATATCATTGCCAATGTATATTTGATTATGGGGAGTATTTAAAACTAAAAACAGGTGCTTCACTGATTTATTACCAATGGAGATAGATAATAAGCACTTAGCTGTGATGTTATAGCTTTCAGACCTGTCATCCAGGCCGTTGATAAAGTGGTCTTGGGGAGAAAGATATTTAATCACTTTAGGTTCAGCTATTTGCGCTAATAAACCTTCGCTTATATAGCTAGCTTCCTGTTTTAAGTTTATTTTAGCATACTTGGTCATGCACTTGTATAGGGATAAATAGATCCTCTTTAACTCGCTCAATCCCTGTGAGGTATTGAGCGTGGCCTCCCCCCTTAGGGATTTTATGATCCCCCTTGTGAAGTGATATGGTTAATACATCGCCATCTAGGGAAATATTCGCTATCTTTCCAGGCGAAATTTTAAAAGTATTACCATCAGAGCCACTAAAAGGAGTCTGATCATCTATTTGTAGAATAGTGATTTCAGGTACAGAGTCATTCCTGAAATGAATCTCCACAGCATCTGGTTTCTCTTCCAACACATGACAGCTATGTCGGGCGTGAGATATACCAGATTTTTCATAATTGATAGGCCGTTTAACTTGTGACCAAATTACATTATTTATGCAATTAATTATGGTGCTTAATCGCTTCAGGAGATCACTACCAATAATTAAACGATCAGTTGGCAGATCCACTATAATGACAGGGTGTCTTATGACCCTGTTCCCCAATTTAAATTTTAACCAGGCAATACCGTAGACTTTTAGGGAGTCACCCCCAACACCTATTAGAGAACCGTCAAATTCTTTTATTTTAGGTTTGTGGGGTGTTAGCTCAATTAGCTGTGTGTAGTACTTGTGGGATAAGATAGTTGCCTGTGACCCAGTGTCAATTAATCCCCTGATAGGGTTGGAGACTGAATCTTGCAGCTCAACTAATACATAATATCTTCCTGCAGTTTCTACCATTTCACACATAAAGTTGGCGTTAGCATACATTTGTGGGCTTCGCCACGTGTTACCTGAATTCGCTGTCTCATTCGATGCAGAGGAACCTTCATACCTACCTGTTTCCTCTATGACAGGGTCGTCTGGATTCTTTTGTACTGCATCTGTGGAGATAAGGTTAGGAGAGAGCTGCAAGGGAAGAGTTTTGTTAATTTTTCCCGGATGAGGTTGCCTGTGACAGACCCTTCTGTCAGGACTGAAGGAGTTAATTGTGTTTAGCTAAGAAACTAATTTCTAAAGACAGAGTTGCTGGCTCCAGCTATAATCTAATTAGTGCTAAGCATTCTATTGTTTGATCACCTCCAGAGAGAAAACGCCTAAGTGATAAGAAGAGCCAAGAGTGTCTTGTGGTTGAAGTGTTTAAGTAATATAATTCTATTGTATCATGTCAAAGGGCTTGTTCCCTCCATGTAATGTACAACAGTCTTTCAACCCCCATCTGGGGGGGGGGGGTCAAACCTGTATAAATACTAGGCATCTAGCCTTTAATAAATGTCATTCTGTTTAAACCTGAAAACTGGCTGGGTTGTGAATTGCTGATTCCCTATGCAGGACGTTGTTCATCTGTTGTTAACCCTTGGTATCCTGTTGGTACCGTAACAATTGGTGGCAAGCAACGGAATGAACCTTATCGCCCAGAAGAGCAACTACACAAGCCAGTAACCTCAGGAAGAGGGGGATTATTACAATACTGACTAAGATGGAAAAGAGAAAAGTAAATTTTGCAGCTTTTAAAAACTTCCTGGAAACAGAAGGAGAGATTGATGGGTACCTTGCGGATTTTGAGAGGCAATGTGCACTACACAAGGTACCCGCAGAGGACTGGGTCACGATATTATCTGGAAAATTATCCGGCCGGGCCAGAGAGGCTTTTCGGGCCATTCCAGATGAGGAAGTCAGGGATTATAATACTGTAAAAGAGGCTCTGCTCTCCAGGTATGCGGTTACACCGGAGGCATAACGGAGGCGGTTCAGAGACACTGTTAAATTAGCTGGAGATTCCTACCTTGAGTGGGCATGTAAGGTGCACCGCACAGCAGCTCACTGGATAGCAGGGTGCCAAGCCATATCTGGGGAAGAGGTGCTGCAGCTATTCCTGTTGGAACATTGCTTCGACAAGTTACCCGCAGGAGTTCGAGAGTGGGTTCGGGACTGTAAACCCTCCACCCTGCAGGAAGCGGCTCGCTTGGCAGATGAGTATACGGATGCCCGCAGCTGCCAGTTACCAAACCCCGGCGCACCGCTATACCACACGGCCTCCGGTCACGAACTACCCTCAGAGAGCCCTGTTCAATTTGCGGTGCTACTCACAACCTATTCGGTGCTTTAGATGTAAGCAACTAGGGCACAAAAGACCAGAGTGTCCCCTAAACGCAGTGAACCAAGCGCAGTCCTGGAGAAGACCCGCCGGCGGAATCCCACGTAATCCTCAGCCTGCGGCCCGCTACGTAGAGGCGCAAGAATGCTGGAGCATCCTACATGAGGCAGACCTTGTGCAAGCTGCCCACCGGAATAACCGGCAACTGGTTAATGTGAATGGGAAGAAGGTCAGTGGTCTACGGGATACTGGTGCTACCATGACCTTGCTTCAAAAGAACATGGTGTCTGAGAAACAGTACACTGGAGACACTGTGGCTGTGAGGGTAGCAGGGGGCGATGTGTTCAGCCTACCTGTTGCCAGGGTACATTTGGATTGGGGAGTGGGCGCTAGACCTGTGAATGTGGGGGTCAAGAAGGACTTACCTGCTGATGTTCTTCTTGGAAATGACTTGGCCCCCCTTGTTTCTGCCTACGCTCCTATGGGTCCCGCTGATGTTAACTCTGTGACTACCCGTGCCCAGATCCGTGCAGCAGAGACTGACCCACCTGCTGCTAAGCCCCAGGACGCTGAGCTCAGTAAATCTCTATCCGCTATTGATATGTGGAGGTCCCGTTACAATGCGCTGATGAAGGAGAAGAGGAGCGCAGAGGAAAAAGCATGTTTAGAACGTGAATCTCTGTTAGACAAGCTGCACCAACAGACTGCAGAAAACACCAGCTTGAGAGTGGGACATGAAACATTAAAGACAAACTTAGCGACACTTGAGGAGAAGCTGACGCTGGCTCATAGTGAGGTGCAGCAACTCAAGGGCACCCTATGTCAGTATGAAGGGATTGTGGATACCTATAAAGAGCAGGTACAGAAAACTCGTAAAGAAGCTGATGGGATTTTGAAGGACTGTTTAGCCCTAGTCTGGGCACTGAGGAAGTTGAACCCTTGTTTGTATGGACAGGAATTCTCTCTCATAACGGAAATACAGATGGATTGTCCTGACAAACTGACATGCCTACCACCTCCTAGTCCGGTCATCCCCAGGTTGACCCGCCAAAGGGTCAAGCCGGGTCTGCCGGAGTGTTCCACAAGGGGGGAGCTATGTGACAGACCCTTCTGTCAGGACTGAAGGAGTTAATTGTGTTTAGCTAAGAAACTAATTTCTAAAGACAGAGTTGCTGGCTCCAGCTATAATCTAATTAGTGCTAAGCATTCTATTGTTTGATCACCTCCAGAGAGAAAACGCCTAAGTGATAAGTAGAGCCAAGAGTGTCTTGTGGTTGAAGTGTTTAAGTAATATAATTCTATTGTATCATGTCAAAGCGCTTGTTCCCTCCATGTAATGTACAACAGTCTTTCAACCCCCATCTGGGGGGGGGGGGGGTCAGACCTGTATAAATACTAGGCATCTAGCCTTTAATAAATGTCATTCTGTTTAAACCTGAAAACTGGCTGGGTTGTGAATTGCTGATTCCCTATGCAGGACGTTGTTCATCTGGTGTTAACCCTTGGTATCCTGTTGGTACCGTAACATTGCCTGTCATCACAGCTAAATTGTCCGTTTTCGGTCTGTGGGGAGAGAACATGATTAGTATCATTGATATTTATTATTACATTTTGTATATCTCTCCCCTTCCCCTCAGGTGATGCTGCAGTATTTATGACTGTGCCTGTGGTCCACTGCTGACCACTGGCTGTACCCCTAAAAAAGTATTGTTCGGTTGCTGAGCCGTAGATTTTTGACTCATATTAGCGATTTGTTCGCTCAACCGATTTAATTGGGTAAACAGCATATCTACCTGATTGTACAAGTTACCTCTACCCCTGGGTCTATCTCCTGGTGCCCCATTGTAATGATTCCTGGACCATTGGGTACCCTCAGAATCAGGGCCGCTATTTCTATTCTGGCGTGGTTGCCCCTGGGGTTCAGCTTGCTCAGTATTAGGACCTTGGGGAGCATTATATACCTGGGGTGTCTGGTTATCCTGAGAATACCTTCGCCGTCTATTGTATCTACCTTTGCGCGGGTACCCATTATTCTGTGGGTATTCTCTTTGGGCGTAATTATTCGCCTGAGTATGTCCCCCGCTTTGGCTATAGTCTCTCAGCGTCTCATCCCGTGTTGGGGGAGGGGTAGAGTTAAACCTCTGTGGAGATGGCCCGTTTTCTCTGGCCACTTCCGCATAGGTTTTCTTTTTAGACTCCAAATTTAGGGGTTCAGGTGACACCCTAGTTTCGGCCACTATTTTAGGATTGGGCTTTTTCTCCCTTTTATCCCCCTGTTCACTGGACTGCTGAATAGAGTATAACTTTGTACTCTCTTTGATCAGCCATTCCAATGAACAGTTCTCCTCAAAATCTCTAGCTAAGTTGATTTTGATGGGTGTGGGGAGCGCTTCAAAAAATATATTCACAAACTCTGAACCTTCAAATATGGGATCATCTTCAGCCATGCTGTACGCATTCTTCAATACAGAAAGGAACTCGATTGGACTTTGATTCGCACTACATTTTAAACCATATACAGCTATTCTCGCTGCCGTTTTAGTGCGATGTTGTCCGAATTCTTTTCTGCATTGTCGTTTTGTTTCACTCCAGGAACGAATATTCATATCCTTTAGTGAAGCAAATAATTTGTGATGCTTACTTTCAAATACCCAGGGTAGAAATTCAATTTTCAATTGCTCACTTGTAACACTCATTATAGATAATGCGTTTTCAAAGGCCTCTAAGTGGTCAATTATGGAAGTGCCCCCCCCTTTAGAAAATGGGCGTACTGTATTCTTTAGGAATTTAATTATTGTGGGGGTGTCATACACTTTATTTGGTATATCACTGGACCTTACTGGGGACTTATTGTTTGAGCTAGAGTGCCTTTCATTTGAAGTGTAATAATTTTCTGGTCCCCCAGAGTTATGTAGTTGTCTAGGGGAAAAAGTTATCTCTGGGCCTGAATTAGGGCTATAGTTTGGGTATCTTTGTCTATCCTCCCGCCTGGGATCTTGACTATCATTTCTGTCCCAGTCCTTATAGCTGCTAATTTGTCTCTGTAATTTATTTATTGCATGCTCGTATGCTTTTTCAGCCTCATGATATCTAGCTCTTAAAGTTTTATTTTCATCTTGGCACTTTTGATATTCTTCTTCGAAAGTTTTAAAATCAGCCATTAGTTCCTGATTATATTTATCTAAATCAGAAGCCTTTTGGCTAATATGGAAAACCTCTGTCTTTGTCTGAATAAAGGCATCTTGAAATTCTTGTAATGAATTATTTTCATCCCTTAGCCGCCCTAATTGTCTGTTCTGTCCTGCCATTTGGTTAGACATTTCACAGCTCAAATACATTAGGATCGGCCAAGTTTCGAAAATTAATTCATCACGCCCCCTAAGTTCCATGCATCTATTAAGTTGCAGTAACATTTGGTATAATTCCCCATCTTCAAACCACATATCTTTAACTAAATCTTTGGCCTTATCTTTACACTCATTAATATACCTGGAGACATTGTCCCCAACATCAAGTCTAGTCATGATGTGATTCATGGCATCTAATTTGAGCGTTTTTTTCTGAATCACTTCATCGACGGAGGACCTTGGGGAGAACACAATTTCCTCTTGCACAGAAACGCTAGCATTACTTTTTGCTGAAGACATCGTTATTTTAGGGTTGTACTTAATAAGATAAAACGCTAATACAATTTTGACCAATAAGAGAGAGAGAAAAATATAAAAATTATATCTTCAAAATATCAATATCAATTTTGAAATATGACAAAATTAATATTTTTATGAATTTTGAAATATGAAAAATTAATATTTTTGATTAATTTCGAAATATGAAAAATTTATATTTTTATGAATTTTGAAATATGAAAAATTAATATTTTTATGAATTTTGAAATATGAAAAATTAATATTTTTATGAATTTTGAAATATGAAAATTAATATTTTTGATTATTTTTTTTAATATGAAAAATTAATATTTTTATCAATTTTTTCAAAAATTAATTTTTAATAATATTTCAAAATATTAATATCAATCTTGAACACGAAAATCAATATTTCAATTTTCAAAAAAAAAAAACTTTTATATTTTCAAAATATCAATTTGAAATATGAAATTTCTTCTCTTTTCTATAATAATTTCTATTTACCACAAATATACTATATCAATATGATAATTATTTATAATATCTTACGCAAGTGCCTCCATACAATATGTCAGTATATATATGAAAATCTTAGCAGTATTCTCTAAACAATGTGTAAGTATATGGCAGGGAATATATTTAACAATCTTCCTTTAAACTAAACCTGCAATCAAACATACATTTGCTAAGACAATAAAATTAATCTAAATATCTGAATTCTTTATTATTAGTAAATAACTATGAACATGTTGATACGTACATATTTGTAATGATTAGAATATGAGTTAATATTATATGCGTTAAAACAAAAACCATTTAAAATATGCTATGCAAAGCTCATGCCAATTTACTTTAAACCAAATCTTTCATTCAGAGCTGCTTTTAAAATATTACAATGAGACCTAAAATAGCAGTTACAAACATTCAGCAATATGATTTACAGTGTTAATTTAAGCAATAGGATAATATATATGTTCTGCTATTTAACTGCAATCCTAATACAAAATTAACTTACAATATCAGAACTTGCACAGATGATTTACTTAGCAAATCAGATACAGATTTAAACAATACCTAGGCTTATGATTACCAATTTAAAATACAATATACTTCACCAATTTTGAACCAATTCGTAGTGGTCTTTAGGTCATCTCAGAAGACAGATAAGTAATTTTTGCAATCAATGAGAAGGAGTTAGTCAGCTTGTTTAGATTGGTTTTAAAATGCCCAGCAGCAGATATCATCCAAAGTTAAAACAGCCTTTTTTTCTTCCATTTCTCTTTTGCTTACTTATATATGTTTTCAATCATTGATGACATCATGTGGGTGGCACTACGGGAGCTGACCTTCCCATTGGTTATCTGGGAAATCTAATCGGATTGGCCCTTGGAAATTTCATTTTTAACAGCCAGAAAGAACCTTCTGGCTGTAGTTCTCGCAACATAACACCAGGTGGCAGCACGAACAGACACAGCAACATTTGAAACAACTTAAATCAGTATTTCTATGAAATGGTTATTCATTTTATCATAATTTACTGCAACAACTATTCACAATATTTGTTTTGGATAAGTTATATCTTAATGAATTTTCTGATCATTTTTATATGAAACATCACATATATCTAACATTATATTAAAATAATTTATATTTCATTTAGCCTAACAGAAAATTTATATCTCATAGTCATATCACATCAAAGTAACTTCCATATCTTCATCTCACTATATTTTAAGAGATGTATTTAAAACTTTATAAACATTTATTGCACATTCATATGATATGACATTTCATTTCATGCAGGCATTCCATCTCTTTCTAAGTGCATAGATTGATGCTCATGACCAATGGTTGTCTGCAATAAAAATAGACATAATTATTAGAAGGGATCCAAGCATTTCATATGTCTATGGTCCATCTGAAATAAAATTAAGTATTATTAATCATTTACTTTTAGGTCCACAAACATCTATTTATATTCTTAAACACACAGAGGCTAAGATATTCATGCTTTCAAAATATGTATGTCTTGTATTTATTTTCTTAGTATTTTATTTGAAATCTAACTACAGTTGCTTTGAAATCATAATGTAAGCCATGTGTCTTCACTGTGTTATCCTAACCCCAGACACAATGTCTGTGTCACGTGTATTCTGATGTTATCAGCCACACACTTAACAGGCAGCTGTCAATTTTCAGCTCCTTTTGTTGGCAGGAAGTTCATATATGAGTGTGTATCCAGGCTCTTCTTCTTTTGCTCACCACATGGGGTACAGAGTGCTATGGAATTTGCACTTCCTAATTAAGAAGCAAATGTTTTCCTTTGTTTCTTGGGACCTGTTGTCTGTAGCTCAGCCTGGAGATGCATATTCAATTTGTGAAGGTTTCTGTCTGACATCAGAATTTAAACCTTATTCCAGTAATATCTGATACAAATATGGTTTCATACATAAACATATTTCCCTGTCCTATTGACATACATATATATATAAATATGTATTTACCTGTGCCCTGACAAGGTAGTGAGGTGAGAGCGCAGTATAAGTGCCGAAACATCTTCCCCAGTAACAGGGGAGAATGAGCTAAGTTTAAGTTTATGTGGGTTGTGGTTGATTGAGAGCATTTGAGGGGGTGAGAGAATGGAATTATGTTGAGAGCTGATTTCATTTCTGATGGAGTCGATTTTGTTATTGAAGTGGTTGGCAAAGTCTTGAGCTGACAGAGAAGTTGTATTAGGAGGTGGGGGAGGGCGGAGAAGAGTATTGAAAGTGGAGAACAAACGTTTTGGGTTTGAAGAAAGATTAGAGATAAGAGTAGAGAAGTAGTGTTGCTTATGGAAATTAAGGGCAGAGTAGTAGGAGTTCAAGATAAATTTGTAATGTTGAAAATCATCTGAACTCCAGTTCCGCTCAGCAGTACGGGAACATCTGCGTAGGTATCGTGTCAGAGGAGTATGCCAGGCTGAGGTAAGAGGGGCGAGATTGTCAAGGACGGATGTAAGGGTGGAATTATAATGGCAGATAGATGGGTCAGGGCATGAAAAGGAGGAGAAGGATGAGAGGAGAGGTTTGAGGGAATTAGAAAGCTGTTGTTGATCTAATGACATAATGCTTCTGTGAAGTTTAATGTGAGGAGCAGAAGGAGGGAGAGTTGTAGGGAGGGATGAATGTTGCAAGTAAGGAGATGGTGGTCAGAAAGAGGAAAGGGGGAGTTTGTGAAGTTTGAGAGGGTGCATCGATAGCTAAAGATCAGGTCAAGGGAGTGACCATCTTTGTGAGTGGTAGAATCAGTCCAATGTGACAAACCGAAAGAGGAAGTGAGTTGCAGAAGTTGTTTTGCAGAGGAGGCAGTGGGATTGTCAAGAGGGATGTTAAAGTCACCAAGAATGAGGGAAGGGGTGTCTGAGGAAAGGAAATAAGGTAGCCAGGCAGCCAAGTGATCTAGAAATTGAGTTGAGGAGCCAGGAGGACGGTATATGACTGCAACACGTATAGAAAGAGGAGAGAATAAACGAATCAGGGGTTTCAAATGAGGAAAATGTGAGGGAAGAGATGGGATGTATTTGTTGAAAGGTGCAACGAGAGGAAAGTAAAATACCTACACCACCTCCTTGTCTATTACCAGACCAAGGAGTGTGACTGAAGTGGAGACCCCCATGTGACAGAGCAGCAGTGGATGCTGTGTCTAGGGGAGAGAGACAGGTTTCTGTTAGGGCCAGAAGGTTGAGGGAGTGGGAGATAAAGAGGTCATGTATCGAAGTGAGTTTGTTGCAAACAGAGCGAGAGTTCCAAAGTGCACAAGTGAAAGGGGAAGTGGCTTTTGATGCAAGAGGAATGTGAGTAAGGTTGTCAGAGTTTTGTTTTTTGAGTCTGTGGGATGGTATACATGGATGTGCACGGCTAGGCAGTTGTTGGGGACCACGATTAGGGGAGATGTCACCAGCAGTTAGTAAAAGCAAGAGGGAGAGTGACATGAGATGAGATACAGATTTGCAGTAGTAAGACTGCTTTTGAGACACGGTGCAGGGGGGAGAGAGAGTGTTTAGGAATAGGTAAAGTTCATGAGTACAAAAGTAAGGTGAGTTTAAGAGAGATGGGCTAATGAACAGTGCAGGTGGAGAGGGAGAAGGAGTAATTGAATAAAGTAGTTTGTTATAGAGACAGAAGGCAGCAAAAAGGAATAAGAAGATATTAGGCATTTTTACAAAAGAGGGAACCAGTTAAACACATAAGGCACAGTATTACAGTATCAATTGCATAAGAAAACAGTAAGGTATATCAAACATAATATTACAAAAGTACCTGCCTTTTTCTTGCCCCTTGCCCAATCCTTGTTCAATTCTTGTATAATTCTATTGCTAGTGCCTCACTTATAAAATGTTCACTTTGAAAATGTGAACATATGTTGTTATAGCAATGCACATCCCAGTGCAATGCACATCCCAGACTGGTCATTTTGATTCATTTGGCCTATGAGACTGCTGGACAGCAGCCTCCTGAGAGAATTATGGCTCATTCCACTAGGGCTTTCCCCTCTTCTTCGGCTTTGAAAAATGAAGCTTTTGTGGAACAGATTTGCAAGGCGGCAACATGGTCCTCTCTGCATACTTTTTCCAAATTCTACAAATTTGATACTTTTGCCTCAGCTGAGGCTTCTTTTGGGAGAAAGGTTCTTCAAGAGGTGGTGCCTTCTGTTTAGGTCCTCCTGCCTTTTTCTCCCTCCCTGTTCATAGCGTGTCCTCTAACTTGGGTATTGATTCCCACTAGTAATTGGAATGACGTTGTGGACTCTCCATGTTATAGGAAAGAAAACAAAATTTATGCTTACCTGAAAAATTTATTTATTTCCGGACATAGAGAGTCCACAACCTCGCCCATTTTTAATTCAGCATTTTTTTTTTAGTAAACCTCAGGCACCTTTTCACCTTTGTGTTTCTTCCTTTTTCCATTTCCTTTGGCTGAATGACTAGGGGTTATGGGTAAGGCAGTTACACTTAACAGCTTTGCTGGGGTGCTCTTTGCCTCCTCCTGCTGGCCAGGAGTTGAATATCCCACTAGTAATTGGAATGACGTTGTGGACTCTCCATGTCTGGAAATAAATAAATTTATCAGGTAAGCATACATTTAGTTTTTTCGCACCTATGACCTTAGGCTGTATACATATTAACTCTAGTGGATATATTTTGTATTTACATCTATAACATCTTTTTAATGGTATATTTCTTCCATTTTCTATAAATGTTAATTTTGCAAACACTAGAGATACTTTCAACTCTATTATCATCAGGAGCTACAAGGAAATTATTAAACAAGGAGAACACATATATACATATTTACATTTGTAGGTTACCTCAATTGAAAAAACAAGGTCATAGTCTTTATTTAGGCCCCTTGGAGCCAATGTTTCCAGTTTATGTATCCACCACATCTCCCTTTGTTTCAATAATTGCCATGGCCCTTCTCCAGGAAATGTCTTGACTGGGGAGCTTCTAAATTCCTACACCTTATATTCAAGTGATGTTGGCTCATTCTGTCCCTCACTTTACGTGTTGTTTCACCTATATAGACCAGGGAACACAGACATTTTATAAGATACACAACATGGGCAGTTTTACATGTATAAAACCCATTAATTCTATATCTTTTTCCACTGTATGGATGGTGAAAAATTTCATCTCTTATGATGTAGCTACAACACATGCAGTTTAAACATGGGAAACTACCTGTTCTTTTACTACCCAATTGTGTTTAAGTTCTTTACTTGGCCCTACATCTGTTTTGACGAAATTGTTTCTCAGGCTTTTAACCCTCCTATGTGCTATTAGTGGGGGATTTGTTAATAGACTCACTTGTTGGTTACAGTCCCTCAGAATATGCCAATTCTTCTGTATGATTTTAGAAATCTTATCATTCAATGGACTATACTGAGAGACAAAAACCATCCTGTTCTCTTTCTCTCTCTTGTTATATTCCCTTTTATTTCTCTCATTTTATTCTGTATAAGACCTTGGTTAAAAACTATCATATTTTAGTAGTGTGTTCTTATCAGTATCCTTCACATATAGGTCAAATAAAAGATAATTACCTATCTTATATAGTTTGGTGTCTAAGAAGGATACTGATTCCTCACTGTGAGTTACAGTAAATTCAAGACCTCTTACCATGGAATTCAAGTCACCCACAAAATCCAAAAGAGTTCCGCTGTTGCCCCACCATATGCCAAACATCAATATAACGCCACCATACCGCTACATATTTTTTAAATTTCTCATTCTCATAGATGATGCTTTCTTCAAACTCATTCATGAATAAGTTGGCGTATGATGGGGCGACAATGGAGCCCATGGCTGTGCCCTTTATCTATATAAACCATTCATCCTGAAACAAAAAATTATTCCAGTATAAGATCAACCTCAGTAATTCTTCAATAAAAGTGCTTTGTTCACTTGTATATTTCTTATTCACTAATACATTTTTAAAGATTACAGCTATACCAGTCTCATGCTTTATGGATGTATATAGACTTTTGACATCTATCGTGAATAATAGGAATTTCTCAGAAGGTAATTCTAGTGACAGTGGAAAAAGATATAGAATTAATGGGTTTTATACATGTGAAACTACCCATGTTGTGTATCTTATAAAGTGTCTGTGTTCCCTGGTCTATATAGGGGAAACGACACATAAAGTGAGGGACAGAATGAGCCAACATTGAATATAAGGTGTAGGAATTTGGAAGCTCCCCTGTCAAGACTTTTCCTGGAGAAGGGCCATGGCATAAGCAGCCAATTGAGATGGCAGATTATTGATCATATAAGGCCACCCAGTAATGGTATGGACATGGAAAATTATTGAAACAAAGGGAGATGTGGTGGATACATAAACTGGAAACATTGGCTCCAAGGGGCCTAAATAAAGACTATGACCTTGTTTTTTCAATTAAGGTAACCTACAAATGTAAATATGTATATATGTGTTCTCCTTCTTTAATCATTTCCTTGTAGCTCCTGATGATAATAGAGTTGAAAGTATCTAGTGTTTGCAAAATTAACATTTATATAAAATGGAAGAAATATATAATTAAAAAGATGTTATAGATGTAAATACAAAATATGTCCACTAGAGCGAGTATGTATACAGCCTAAGGTCATAGGCGTGAAAAATAAGGTTTAAAAGCCTTGAAGTTTGTATGTGAATCTTAGCATGATTAAGGGGTTTTAAACCGAAATGTCGCTGTTTTTACTGTATTTAATAAATAATTTATAAGTGATTTTGGGTGCTGTGGACATCATTGTAGTTATGTCTGTCTATGTGTGTCAGTGTGTGATGTCTTTACATAGTGTGTGTCAGTGTGTGATGTCTGTACATAGTGTGTGTCAGTGTGTGATGTCTGTACATAGTGTGTGATGTCTGTACATAGTGTGTGTCAGTGTGTAATGTCTGTACATAGTGTGTGTCAGTGTGTGTTGTCTGTACATAGTGTGTGTCAGTGTGTGATGCCTGTACATAGTGTTTCAGTGTGTGTTGTCTGACATAGTGTGTGTCAGTGTGTGATGTCTGTACATAGTGTGTGTTGTCTGTACATAGTGTGTGTTGTCTGTACATAGTGTTTGTCAGTGTGCGATGTCTGCACATAGTTTGTGTTGTCTGTACATAGTGTGTGATGTCTATACAAAGTGTGTGTCAGTGTGTGATGTCTGTACATAGTGTTTGACGTCTGTACAAAGTGTGTGCCAATGTGTGATGTCTGTACAAAGTGTGTGTCAGTGTGTGATGTCTGTACAAAGTGTGTGTCAGTGTGTGATGTCTGTACATAGTGTGTGTCAGTGTGTGTTGTCTGTACATAGTGTGTGTCAGTGTGTGATGTCTGTACATAGTGTGTGTCAGTGTGTGATGTCTGTACAAAGTGTGTGTCAGTGTGTGTTGTCTGTACATAGTATGTGTCAGTGCGTGATGTCTGTACAAAGTGTGTGTCAGTGTGTGATGTCTGTACATAGTGTGTGTCAGTGTGGGATGTCTGTACATAGTGTGTGTTGTCTGTACGTAGTGTGTGTCAGTGTGTGATGTCTGTACATGGTGTGTGTTGTCTGTACATAGTGTGTCAGTGTGTGATGTCTGTACATAGTGTGTGTTGTCTGTACATAGTGTGTGTCAGTGTTTAATGTCTGTACATAGTGTGTGTCAGTGTGTGATGTCTGTACATAGTGTGTGTCAGTGTGTGATGTCTGTACATGGTGTGTGTTGTCTGTACATAGTGTGTGTCAGTGTTTAATGTCTGTACATAGTGTGTGTCAGTGTGTGATGTCTGTACATAGTGTGCGTTGTCTGTACATAGTGTGTCTCAGTGTGTGTTGTCTGTACATAGTGTGTGTCAGTGTGTGATGTCTGTACATAGTGTGTGTTGTCTGTACATAGTGTGTGTCAGTGTTTAATGTCTGTACATAGTGTGTGTCAGTGTGTGATGCCTGTACATAGTGTGCGTTGTCTGTACATAGTGTGTCTCAGTGTGTGTTGTCTGCACATAGTATGTGTCAGTGTGTGATGTCTGTACATAGTGTTTGACGTCTGTACAAAGTGTGTGCCAATGTGTGATGTCTGTACAAAGTGTGTGTCAGTGTGTGATGTCTGTACATAGTGTGTGTCAGTGTGTGTTGTCTGTACATAGTGTGTGTCAGTGTGTGTTGTCTGTACATAGTGTGTGTCAGTGTGTGTTGTCTGTACATAGTGTGTGTCAGTGTGTGATGTCTGTACATAGTGTGTGTCAGTGTGTGATGTCTGTACAAAGTGTGTGTCAGTGTGTGTTGTCTGTACATAGTGTGTGTCAGTGTGTGTTGTCTGTACATAGTGCGTGATGTCTGTACAAAGTGTGTGTCAGTGTGTGATGTCTGTACATAATGTGTGTCAGTGTGGGATGTCTGTACTTAGTGTGTGTTGTCTGTACGTAGTGTGTGTCAGTGTGTGATGTCTGTACATAGTGTGCGTTGTCTGTACATAGTGTGTCTCAGTGTGTGTTGTCTGTACATAGTATGTGTCAGTGTGTGATGTCTGTGCATAGTGTGTGTTGTCTGTACATAGAG